>NC_073693.1:198144316-198444316 GCF_029784155.1 Uranotaenia lowii
CCCCCCTAGGAGCGTTACGTAATTTATGGATGCCCCCTTACCAAATGTCTCTACGGAGTATAAAAAGGATTGTAAATTCTACGGAGTATAAACGATTTCGCTAGTCATATCTCTGTAACTGGACCATAATAGGAACTAGTCGATAAGGCAATTCCAAGTCGTGCTAAAAATAGCATCGGCGAGTAAAAATAGAAGAAGAAGAAAGATCCGGAATGATGTAAAATGTTTTCAGTTTTCGGATGCCCCTTTTTGAGGGGCCGTCCATACAAGACAAATATTATTTTAACGATATTGTACACATTTTTAAGCGAAGGGCAATTGATTTCAGGTGTCAACTTTTGGATTCAGGGTCGGAAAACGGGCTCGTCCATATTAACTGGTTATTTTTTTTTTGTTGCGATATTGTCGCGAGAGTTTTACAGGACGATAAATCGATTCCTGCTTTCAAACATTGTTATACTGTAACAGACGACAAGAAAGGGGGTTTAAACATTATTACATTATCTAGACGAAAATTTATACATGGGAATTTTACAAAACGGACAATCGATTCCATGATTACAGTTTTAAATCAAACGTTTGAAAAAAAGATCGTCCATATAAACTTTTTAATATTTTTACAAATAAATGACCGTTACAGGTCAGTAGAAGACAATGTGGTCAGTGGTCATATCCGTAGAATCTCTGTATTATAATTTGTTCATGCAGCATGTCAGTCTTACTGGTAGTTGATTTTTTTGTGGGTGAAATGAAAAACTTCGGTAAAATCGAAATGGACTACGGAATAACTAATCGTTATTCTGGCAGTCGCCAATGCAATGGTGGCTTTCCTTAGGGATCAGAGTTTTCTTGGAAGGTTTAAACAAAACCTGAGTTCTTAGCCATTTTGAACTTGAGTTTGGCGGTTGATTTGGTATTAAGTAAGCTAGATAAAATCTCGGTTTGCGATTCTGAAGGCGGTTATTATCAGTATCGGTTATTCAGTACGTGCGAGTACTATTGTACGTAAACCCGAAAACTGAACGTAGACGGGTTGGAGTTCGACCCGGTTCTATGGAAGTTGCTGGCGGTGGCGTTGAGTGCAGGTGAAAAGACTATTTTGTCGGTAAGTTGGTGTTTTACTTATATCTACTGGGTGATACAACTTTTAAGCATTGTGCACTGCACTTTTTATGCTACGGAGTTCTGCGTATATTACCACTGTGACTCAGAGCGAGTAACGGCGCTACTTTCTTCATTTCGCCAACCCCATTTTGTATGAGAACTGTATCGAAAAGTCATTAGCAACTTTTAAAACTAGTTTACTCAAAAAGGGGTGAACTTTTTTATATGTGTATTGAAGCAAAAGTTTGTTTACATGCTTAAAAATTGTTATGCACTCGGTTGGTTCGTATTGATCTTGAAACTAGAAAGAAAATTTTGCAAACTTGGTGCACCTACAACCAAATCGCAAAACGGTTCAAAATACACCACACAAGCGTGAAAAATATCATCGACAAATATGGCAAAGAGTCGTCCTTGAAGGATCTGCCACCTTGAGTGGACACGTCGCTCACCAAGGTGACAGTTCATACCACATTACCTTGACCCTCAAGCACTCAGCGTGAGATTAGTAGAGGGATGGCGTACAGTCGGTGTGATGCATTTTCCTTCCTTCTATCGACTACATGGACTTGGCGGGCGTCATTATTGGTTCATATTGAATTATGAGATTCTCACAGTGAGATTGTGATGCTTGTACCCAGCACCTTTCATTTGGTTCATTGTGCAATGTTAATCATCTCGAACCAATCACGGAGTGCAACTATTATGCCATTGGGTAGGACCGAAGTTGATAGCCAGCTTAAGCTCAATCTGTTAAATATGAGTGTTTGGAATTTTTATTACACTCAGTTGTGTGGAGTATTGTTATCCGATAATGATGAGAAAAGTTTTCAGGAGCAAAATGTCAGAGTTATAATGAAAGCTTTTTAATAGCAGTTTTTTTAACTATCCGGATATTTTGCTCATGATATCAAAGCTTTGCAAGGTTGTCAGTTTTCAGTATATTAATACTGATTCGAGCAACCACATGTTATGGTACTACATTCTGAATAACGTTGTGCCATTTTTTAATATTTTATCGTTTTGATAAAAATGTTGACTAATAAACTGTAAAGTAAACAGTGAAATTTGATCTCTCTGAGGAATTAAAAAAAAATATTTAAAAAGTGAAACAATAACCTAAGATAAAAAAAAATCAAAACATGTAAACAGTTTAGAATAATGGTTAAATTTTAACTGAAATCTATGTCACCCTTTTTTGTATGCATTCAAATACATGTTTTAATTTAAAACCAATAAAACTCGTATGATTCTAGAGTGTTGCCAGAACTAATTGTGATTTATTTTTCGATAATTTCCAATTTATCCATAGAAAGCTCCATACAAATTTTTAGGATTTGAAGATCACCTTATAGCTACACTAAAAAGCTAAAATTTTGTCAGTAACGTTTTATCATTCATTGGATCAAGATTCAAATTTGAGAATTCTCGCAAGAAACTGCGCCCATGGGTGCCCTTACCCAGCCAGTAGTGCTAAGTGTATCATTTGTGTTCGTGCTTTGCCCTCTCACGTTTCCAGCACATCATCATCATCTGTTGCCTCGCTGAAGCAGCGGCAACTTTTAGCGAGAAGTAAATCTTTGAGAAGTTTATTGCCCCTAATACATCATATCATTACCCCAAATCGTTCACCTTTTTTACTCTCCTGAGAACGTGTTCCTGCGCCCGGCCGTCCGTCCCAAAAGGAGGACACAGATCAGAAACGCGTCACTGGGTCGTAGACGGCGCCTCACAGGTGATACTTTCATGCGTTCATCCGGGGGAACCAAAGAGAGAGGAACAAAGAGGACCGCACCTTCAAACACCGAGTTGTAGAAGAGGAAACAGGAAGACGGCAGCAGATCGACTCAAAGCATCTTATTGCGACGACGATGACGACGACGCAGGTTAACGGGTGTCCGGCCTCTTATCAATCATATACACATATACGTGTATTTACATGCTTTATCATTACCCTGACTGACGTGGTCCATCATCGTCTTATTCATTGGAAAGTCGGCCGATCCAATCAACCGTGGTTAGTAAACGATGCCCGGCGATGTATTCCTCTGGTCGATTCATATCCGAAGTACCATTTAGGGTGGTCCAAAATCAACAAAGTAAGTAAGTGTTTAATAACGAAAAACTGCACTAAAACCACTAACATTAGACGGGGAAGTGCTAAACTTCGAATCACAGGTGAAATATTTAGGCATCATACTAGATTCAAAGCTATCATGGAATCCGCAGATAGAGCATGTAATAGCCAAGGCTACAATAGCTCTATGGGTTTGCCTCAAAGGAGTAGGGAAAAAATGAGGACTAAGGCCGAAAATTATCCATAGGATATTTACAGCTATAATAAGACCCAAAATCTCGTATGCTTCTTTAGTGTGGTGGACCAAAACTGTGCAAGCTACGGCCCGGAAGAAACTAGCGAAGCTTCAAAGAATAGCAACCCTAGCTATAACTGGCGCTATGCGAAGCACATCAAACGAGGCTCTGAATGCACTACTAAATATCCTGCCACTACATCAATTTATTGAGTTAGAGGCAGAACGTAGTGCCTTGAGACTCTCCAAAAACAAAACTCTCTATGAGGGGGATCTTACAGGACATCTAAAAATCCTGAAGATATTTAAAATAAACTCACTTATTGTAAAGAACGATGAATGGATGGAACCCGTTTTCAATCTAGACATACCATACAATGTAACTATCAACGATAGGGACGTGTGGGAGTCAGGTGGACCTGCGGTTCCTTCCAGATCCATAAAATTCTTTACTGATGGATCAAAAATGGATAATAGAACTGGGGCAGGGGTGTTCGGACCTAGACTCAGGATCTCAATTCCGATGGGAAACTGGCCAACAGTATTCCAAGCAGAAATTCAAGCAATTCTAGAATGCACTTTAGCCTGTTTGAAAAGAGGATACAGATACACAAATATCTATATATTCTCTGACAGCCAGGCCGCTCTCCGGGCACTAAGTACGCTTACATGTTACTCCAAGCTAGTATGGGAGTGTATTGTTGCACTAAGAAACCTGGCCATACGGAACAGAGTATTTTTATTCTGGGTTCCAGGCCACTGCGGTATCCTAGGGAACGAAGAAGCAGACCAGCTAGCTAGGGAAGGATCTCAGGGCCTGTTGATTGGACCTGAACCTTTCTGTGGAGTATCGAGGAGTGCCTTGAATATGGAACTCAAGAACTGGGAAAGCACCACTATTGTCTCCAATTGGAGAACAGCAGAGGGAGCAGCTCAGGCAAAAAGATTCATTGAACCAAGCGCACGACTCTCCAAAAACATGTTGAACCTAAGTAAGCATGAGTTAAGTACTTACACAGGTCTCTTGACCGGACATTGTCCAACAAAACAACATCTCAAACGGATAAACATTATTCAAAACGATGACTGCCGGTTCTGCGGGCTCGAAAAAGAAACTGCAGAGCATCTTCTATGCAACTGCTGCGCCCTCCTAAATAGGAGAGAGGGTGTACTTGGGGCAAAGTTAATAAGCGCACAAGAAATATGGTTGCATATCAGCCCTAAGAAGGTTATATCATACATCTTTGATATCATACCCGATTGGGATAAAATGCTTAGTCAGCAATCAACTGTCACTTCAACCCATAGTGCAGGTGAGCCTGATAGCATATATTAACGCGGGGTAATTACCACAATAGATCAACTACTGGTCGCCGTGGGCTCTCCCCTACAAGGAAAAAAAAAAGTGTTTAATAATATTTCAAACTGAAAGTAAGCAAAACATCATTTTCATATGTTTCGAAATAACTGTCGAAAAATAGAAACAATACATTTCAAATATCTAATCCATATAGAGAACTTGTTTGCGAATGGTTATTCGAGAATGCAGGGAATGTTGTTTGAGGAATACATTTCCTTAATAGTACATTGAGCTGTTCTGTTGGGGTTTATACACATTTTATCAAAAGTAGTGAGTAATAGCCACGACTACAATTTGGTGATTCCTAAGTAGTTACACGATTTTAAGCATGTAATCTCATTTGGAATGAAAAAGGCGCCGTGATAACAATAATTTCTACAAGCATTCATGTGGGTGTGTTTTGTAACCTTCTTTTGAGTCAAGATCACTCGGTAGCACCGTATATTTCGTATTGTTCCCTCAACCAAGAAGAGCTCTTATCAGATATATTTTAAACCACTCTAACGACAAAATAGATGCAATGTCCCCTGATGGATGACGACATATGTACAGCAAACCGACTCTTGGGTGTTATTTTTTCCATCTCGCTAAATGCGCCAGCTAGGGCGCATATTGAGGGTCCGATATGGACATATGTATGTAAGGTACATAAGAGCAATTATCGTCGTGTTTACAAAAAAAACTTTCACTCACCTCCGTCACTGTTCGGTGCAGTGTAGTAAGAGATAACGGAATATCGTTGATGTACACGTTTCTTATTGTTATTTATCACACCTCCCTGGCGTTTATTTTAGGTTTACAGCAAAATACACTTGACAGAATGTTTGTCAAATCATACTCTCAAGCCTTCATATTTTTTCTTCAAACAAGACATATTGTACAGGATTAATAAATGAGAATTAAAATGATTAATGACATATTTGGAATTTTTCTAAATTTTATCGACACATTTCATAATTGTTTAGCCATATTTTACGACACCCTTCGCAGCTGCTGATTATATTTATGAGTTGAGTCCAAAAATATTTCAAAGAGCGCGCCGGCTAAGTTTAGCAACCTCTCGACCTCGGAGCAAACTCTACTTCCTTTAACATTAGCTTTAATAACAACAACAACGCACCTCGGGTAAATTTGTGGCCATATTTGAGCAATTCTACTTTGCCGAACGCGGACGCGGCAATCAATTAATTGCTTACAAAAATGGTAAAACTGTACCGACCGGGGCAAGGTTTATTTTTTGTTTGCTCACGTCTCTGTCTAGCGGAGCTGCCCGATTTGTTCGGATACCAATTCTGGTCCAAAAGCGAAACGCTGCCTAATCTGCGTTAGTTCTCACAGGCTAATTTTTGTTTGTGGGCTTGGTGAGTGCACAATTGATATAGTGTTGTTCCTAGGGCTGATGTCGCTTTGACAAATATGGCCATACTTCTTATTATATTTAATTCCTTAAAGCTTAACATAAACCTAAGCCCTGTGCTTTTCCAATTAGCACATTAGAATGACTCATTTCCGCTTCATCAGTCCACTATGTACTCGGGTCTTATCTTTAATATAATTTATGGTTTGTTTACGTCTTTCGACATTCCGATTCAAATTTGTTCTGGGTATGATTTTTTTTCGTATATGAATCACAGAGTAGGTATCAGTTTTGTAGCGAAAAACATCTTTATAAAATTATCGTCATCACCATAATTTTTTTTGTCAAACAACATTTTTAAATACTGGAATTACACACATTAAAGTTTTGTTTTTCCAAACTTAAGCCATCTTCGTATACCTTATAATTTTTTTAACTTTTTTTTAGTTAAAGCAATTATGCTGCAAATAAAATAAAACATTTGAAAAGAGAAATTACCTACATATATTTAAGCTATTAGCACATAAGAATGACTCAACTTTTTTGGATACGTTCGATGCTGGTGAGCCGTTAGGATCAAACAGGATAACCACTTCGGAGGAAGGTACGGCCCCAACAAATAGGTAGATTATTTAGTTATTGTATGTCTGTCGAAAATTAACATTTTTTGTCAAAAACTAGAGGTTTTAAAAAAAGCAAAAAAAAAACTGAATTTGCACACTTTTGGTCAACGAAAAGTATTCAAAATTTATAAAAATTTTGTTGTTTTATATATAAAAAGCAATTTCTGTGGGTTTTTTGTTTGTCCTCTATGTATAGGCTCAGCCGTCTTAACCTTCCAAAGTCGTTCGGGTCAATATGACCCGAAGCGCACATTCAAATCATCATAACTCTTCGAGGAAAAATCGCAAAAATTTGATTTTAAAAACCTCCCTGGGGAATCACGAAATACACAATCTGTAGTACCAGACAACTTCCTATGACCACCGGAAGTGGTCCCTCAAAAAAATCCGTAATTAGGCTGTTCGGGTCTATATGACCCGAGAGTTTGCGTAAGTTGCCCTGGCCGCAAATATTGACCGATTTCGATGAATTTTAATTCATTGTATAGATAATTTATTCTAGTTTCTCAATATTGTAAAAATTAGTCGAAATATTTTACGACATCATCAGTAGCTGATTCCGAATGAAAAAAGTCCCGAAAAAGAGCTCTTTTTAGAATGCTTATAACTTGTGACAGGTTCCAAATATTGCGCTGATTTTATAATATTTGGAATTGTCAAGAACAAATCTATCCATGGATGTATAAGTTTTTGGTGGTCCAAAGGAAGTTTTGGCCGCTATCCCGGAACTTCCGGTAGAAAAAAATCTTACTTCAAAAAAAATCACCCAATTTTGGCTTTGCATTGCTGTATCTCAGTTACCAATGGACCGATTCTTATAATTTAAATTTTAGTTTTTTTTCGTTAACTTTATTATTATTTTCGTAGAACATAGTTGGTTTCTCAAAAATCTCAGTTGTTCAGTATGTGGTCATGAAACTCACATCTTTTTTGTCATTTTTCAAACTCCCCCTCGTGTCGGTGGGTTTACGGGATTTTGTTAGCATGATTTCTCTAAAATTTGAAATCAAATTGGTCACTTTTTATATACCTAGAGATTCATTAGAATCTCCTTCTTCGATGGGCATACTTTTTGTGTAGTGTTTTGAAAATTTGTAGCAACGTTTTTCGAATTTACTAAAAGCTGCCTGATTTCAACCAGTTTGGCCCACGTTTTCAGCAGGTTGGTGTACAAATCTCGCACCCCTCACGTAGCTGCGGGAGAAACAAATCCTTTAGCTCTCTTTTTGTCGCTCACCAAATCTACCACCCAACCCAGCAGCAGGAGGAACTGCCGTCTCGCCGCGTGGTTTGTTGTTTGATTATGCTGATGGTGCTGATGCTGATACTTTTTGCATAGTACCTAAATGTTTTGATTTTAAAATTGTGAAAGATTATTTCTCCAAATTGAAATAAACTTCTTGAATCTTTTTAGATATTTTATCATTAGAATTCTTCAGTGATACATTTGTTTGGAATGTTATCATGATTCTTTTATTTTATTTCAAGCAGTGTCTATTGCAGGAGACACAAAATCTATGATTCAAGTAACAAATATTCTTAAATTTTAATCATATACTTTAATCAGAAATCGGAATCTGAATCTGAAATCTGAAATCGGAATCTGAAATTTGAATCTGAAATCTGAAACCAGAAATCTGAAATCTGAATCTGAAATCTGAATCTGAAATCTGAATCTGAAATCTGAATCTGAAATCTGAATCTGAAATCTGAATCTGAAACCTGAATCTGAAACCTGAATTTGAAATCTGAATCTGAAATCTGAAATCTGAATTTGAAATCTAAAATCTGAATCTGAAATCTGAAATCTGCAATCTGAATCTGAAATCATGGACGTAAACTTTAGAAATGTTGCCCATCCATTAAAATATTTATAATATAATCTATCAAAAAAGATTCAAGCAATACCTACAACAATAAAGCATTCATTTCGTTAACAGCATCAGCACAATCAAACAACAAACCACGCGGCGAGACGGCAGTTCCTCCTGCTGCTGGGTTGGGTGGTAGATTTGGTGAGCGACAAAAAGAGAGCTAAAGGATTTGTTTCTCCCGCAGCTACGTGAGGGGTGCGAGATTTGTACACCAACCTGCTGAAAACGTGGGCCAAACTGGTTGAAATCAGGCAGCTTTTAGTAAATTCGAAAAACGTTGCTACAAATTTTCAAAACACTACACAAAAAGTATGCCCATCGAAAGAGGAGATTCTAGTGAATCTCTAGGTATATAAAAAGTAACCTATTTCATTTCAAATTTTAAAGAAATCACGCTAACAAAATCCCGTAAACCCACCGACACGAGGGGGAGTTTGAAAAATGACAAAAAAGATGTGAGTTTCATGACCACATACTGAACAACTGAGATTTTTGAGAAACCAACTATGTTCTACGAAAATAATAATAAAGTTAACGAAAAAAAACTAAAATTTAAATTATAAGAATCGGTCCATTGGTAACTGAGATACAGCAATGCAAAGCCAAAATTGGGTGATTTTTTTTAAGTAAGATTTTTTTCTACCGGAAGTTCCGAGATAGGGGCCAAAACTTCCTTTGGACCACCAAAAACTTATACATCCATGGATAGATTTATTCTTGACAATTCCAAATATTATAAAATCAGCGCAATATTTGGAGCCTGTCACAAGTTATAAGCATTCTAAAAAGAGCTCTTTTTCGGGACTTTTTTCATTCGGAATCAGCTACTGGTGATGTCGTAAAATATTTGTACTAATTTTTACAATATTTAAAAACTAGAATAAATTATCTATACAATGAATTAAAATTCATCGAAATCGGTCAATATTTGCGGCCAGGAGAACGTACGTAAACTACAGGTCAAATTTATCTAAAATAGATTTGAACGGAAATTTTGCGAACGGCTTTGGAAGGTTAAGAGCTAGAGAGCTAAAATTTAGCATGGATGCTCATTAGAACCAGAAATGATGAACAATGTTTTCAGATTTTCGGATGATCTTTTTTGAAAGGGGTCGTCCATACAAGACAAATATTGTTTTCGATATTGATGCTATTTTTCGTCGGATTGTGACAAAAATTTGCATATGCGGGTTTTGAAAGATGGCCAATCGATGTCAGGCATTAAATTTTGTGTCAAGGGTCGGCAAAAGGGTCGTACATATAAACTGGTTAATGTTTTTTCGATGTTGGCGTTATTATACATCGGATTGTGATGAAAATTTTCACATGAGTGTTTTGAGGTATGAGCAATCGATTCTAGGTATCAAATTGAGAGACAGGGGTTGGCTTAAAGGGTCGTCCGTATTATTTGTTCAGTGTTTTTGCGATATTGTCTTGATTATGCATCGGATTGTAATGAAAATTGGCACATGGGAGTACAGGTAACTTATTTCAGGTGTCATGTTTTGGATCGTAGTTCAATAAAGGGGTCGCCCATATTTGTTGTTTACTGTTTTCGCGATATTTTCGTGATCATACATAGGATTGAGATGAAAATCGCCCGATGGAAATTACAGGGTTGCTAGCGATTTTTCGTTTTGAAATTCCAAAGTCTTTCCCGGTTTTTCCACGGTTTTTTCCCGGTTATAAATGATGATTTTCCCATTAAATATACTCGTTTTTAATATAAATCATGGTGAATAAAAAATTTATTGTAAAGGGCCTCAAGTTTCCAACAATTATACCCCAAAACTTGTTAACCGGCTTGAAATAATGACAAATACTTAGGCGTCTTTTAATACGCAGTCTGTTCATATCAAATTAACAGGTTGTCATTATTTTTTTTAAAACGAATCTAACGAAATTGGCATCTATTCGTTGTTTTGCTCCACGATTTCAATAGTTTTTTTCAAATAAACAAATCGAGATCAATTGATATTGAAACTATAATGTAACATTTTTCAGCCACTGTGAAATTTTCTAGAATTTTTATAGAGTTCTAAAAAAGAAATGTATAGTTTACATAGAAATATGTAAAAAATACATCAAAACATAATATAAAATCAGCTTGTCAACGTGAATGGGGATTTGTCTTTCAAAACTTAAAAGATTGCAGAAAAATATTTAGTTATTTTCTGGATGCAGTTATATTTGTTATGCAAATCCAAAGACATGTTTTCGAAAAAAAATGTTTTTTTTTTCGATACAAAACAATGAATAACTTTAGTAGTGCTCTAGTGATTCGAACTAAAGATTCGTGAAAATATAGAAAATCGTGTATAAGACAGGGCTGAACTTTAATCGTTTGAATGTAAGATATTATTCTGTACCAGGGTAAAGACCTTAGATTTCGACAGGAGCTTCTTTTCGATACCATTTTAACATAAGACATATAAACGAGAGAACATGTTCAGTCTTTTGGACTCTCACTTATCCAGGTTTAACTGTAGTTAGTTTTGTCGATAATAGTTTCATTATTTAATTTATAACATTGGAGTTATGTTTGTGAGTAAAGGTTGATACGGTCAAAATTTGGTCAATATCAACTTGACTTATTTCTTTCAATTTTGCATTTAAAAAACCTGAACAACCCTCATTTTGAAGGCGTGTGTGTGTGTGTAGAATGTTGCTCCTAGTTTGATTTTGGAATTCACTCTTCAGTTGTCAAAATGCCGTCCAAGGAAGAAGAGCAGCGTATCAAAATTTTGCTCGCGCATCGCGAAAATCCGAACTACTCGCACGCAAAGCTGGCAAAATCGCTAAAAGTTGCTAAATCAACTGTTACAAATGTAATTAAAGTGTTTGGGGAACGTTTGTCGACAGCCAGGAAGTCTAGATCGGGGGGAAATCGAAAACCGGAAGCCGCTGAGACGACAAAAAGAGTTGCCGGTAGTTTCAAGCGAAACCCTAACCTCTCTCCTCGAGATGCCGCAAATAAGCTGGGTGTATCGTCTACAACCGTGCATCGAGCCAAAAAAACGAGCCGGACTATCGACTTACAAGAAGGTAGTGACTCCAAATCGCGATGCTGGCGAAGTTTGACTGCGTGGTAATGGACGACGAAATCTACGTCAAAGCCGACTATAAGCAGCTTCCGGGACAGGAGTTTTATACGGCAAAAGGAAGGGGAAAGGTAGCAGATATTTTCAAGCACATGAAACTGTCAAAGTTCGCGAAGAAATATCTGGTTTGGCAAGCCATCTGTACCTGTGGCTTGAAAAGCAGCATTTTCATAGCTTCCGGGACTGTCAACCAAGAAATTTACGTGAAAGAGTGTTTGAATAAACGTCTGCTGCCTTTCCTGAAGAAACACGGTTGTTCCGTACTGTTTTGGCCGGATTTGGCATCTTGCCATTACGGTAAAAAGGCCATGGAGTGGTAAGCCGCCAACAACGTGCAGGTGGTTCCCAAGGACGAGAACCCTCCCAACACGCCAGAGCTCCGCCTAATTGAGAAATACTGGGCTATTGTCAAGCGGAACCTAAAGAAGACCAAAAAAACTGCTAAGGACGAGCAGCAGTTCAAGGCAAACTGGCTTTTCTCGGCGAAGAAGGTGGACAAGATGGCTGTACAAAATCTGATGGCAGGGGTTAATCGTAAGGCCCGGCAATTCGGATTTGGAAAAGCGGAAGCCTAACTGAATATTTTTCCTGAATTTTATACAAATTAAACTTGAAAAAGAAATTCAATTTGAGTTTTTAAATAAACGATTTTACCGATTTACACGCGTTTTCCCTTGACCAAATTTTGACCGTATCACCCTTTATAAGCACACTTGCGGAGATCTAATATTGCCCCGCAATTTGTTGAATGTAATGAACGAAAATAAGCGTTTATGAGATAAATCTATATCAAGACTGTCAAAAACTATTCATAAATTTAGAAATAATTTTGAAAATACAGACCCCGTTCGTTTTTGGCAACATTCGATTTTGGCAACATCCGATTTTGGCACATGTGCCAAAATCGAACGGTTATTAGAAACAACATTACCTTTTAGTTTTCGTTATAACAGGACCAATTTAAATCAGACAAATACCACTAATACGTTTTTGTGTTCTGAAATGGTGATAAAATGCAACAATAAAACAAAAGTTTAAAAAAAAATTATTAAGTAGGGGAGAGTGGGGTATCGTGGGCCATGGGGAAACGTGGGCCACTTTTAATATCTCAGATGTGTGTTGAGATAAAAATCTCAAACCAACTGCAATCGTCGTCGCTTTGCGTGAGCATATATTTCTATATGTTGTTGACTGAAATACACATCATACGTTTCTTTTATTTAACAAGCTAAAAAAAGCTAGAAAAATTTCCTTACATAATTAAAAAAACATCCGCTAATTTCATCGATGGGGAACCTAAAGTGCATAACAAAAATATGCTCATACGCTTATGATCTTAGTTTTGTCATGATCTTTCACGTGAAAAAGGAATTTTTGATGAAACATCAATAAGTCACACAAACGCAACCAATTTGCAAATCATAGCTTGTGGGGAATCGTGGGCCACACATCATGAACACCCTATATTTTTATGTTTTTATACACATTCAGAACTAAAAATACGTTTTTCCTATCTGTTGAGTTTTCTTATGCCAAATGAAGAGTTATGAAAAATATTTTGTCCATCCTATATAAGAAATTTTGCCAAAACGTTTGCGAGCCAGGTTTTCGAATGTATGCGATCATACACAGCTCTCTTTTTTATTTCATCATATGAAATTGCTTTAAAATAACGAAATGAATTAGGAAATCACAGTTTTGGGTCAACTCATAAACTTTGCATGGTATTTGGTCAATTTGGATTTGGTGGCCCACGATTCCCCACCATTTTTCAAAATCCATAAAATATTGCATTTTTTCAAACAGTCCGAATTTGGGGAAAATAACTTATTAAAAATAATTAAAAAAATACCTTATGATACCTTGAAAATGTAGAAAACCATACCATTTTTTATTTTCATTTTATCTTTTATAACAAAGAAGTTATGGAACAACGCAAAAAAGTGGCCCATGATTCCCCACTCTCCCATACTAAAAAATGACAAAAAGATGAAAATTTTAAAAAGTTAAAAAACAAATTCAAACAAAATACTGAAAATGACTAAAACCAACTAAAAAATGATGAAGAACGAAAAAAACAGCAAATATGACAAATGAAACCAAACATTATAAACAAAACAAGATAAGTGCAAAATGCATCAAAAACATGATGAAAAAGAATCAAAAATGACTAGAAATGGTCGGAAATTGACTAAAAACAACGTTTTTGATAATAATATTAGTTATTTTGTAAAAATAACTGATAAAAAAGTGGAGAAAAAAACCGTTCGATTTTGGCAACATTCGATTTTGGCAACACAAAATGTACGAGCGTGTTGCCAAAATCGAACAGGGTCTGTATTTTTGAAATTCCGTGCAAAAATCTCAAGCATGACAATTTTCCCGGTTAGGTGCCGAAATTCCCGGTTTCCCGGTGACGAAATGAAATTCCAAAGTTTTTCCCGGTATTCCCGGTTTGCTAGCAACTCTGAAATTACGAGATATGAACAATTGATTTTGGTTAGCACACGAGGTCACGGGTCGTCAAAAAGGGCCGCCTTTATTAACTGTTTCCAAGTTATTCACGTTGTTATCAGATCCCGGCAACGTTACACGATTTGTCTATGTATCGTGTGACCAACATCTTTTAAACAAGTGCTCGTGAATCTCGTTTTTAAGCTTTTTTTCTTCAGATTCTAGCTTTTTTTTGCCTTGAGAGCATAGGAGATGAAAGCTTAAATCTGAGGAAAAAAGCTTAAATCTGAGAGATGTGCTCCACACGGTTTGAATAACATTGCCGGGATCTGGTTATTATATATCAGATTTGAAAAGAATACATCAGGCCCGATTATTTATTCACAGTACACAATCCAACTGGCCTGCTGTGTTTAGGAATGTGTTGATCAAAAGTCGATCACGCTTCTTATGCACTTCCCGGCAATGTTATACAAACTTTAAGCAGATTTCGATGTTGGAGTTTTTCACCGGTAAGAGCAAGAAGAAGATGTGTCGAAGTTCGCCTCCAAATATCTCGTTTGGCTGGCCATCTATCTGCTCTTGCGGACTGAGGAATGAGCCTTTCGAGACAAAGGGCACAGTAATTGGCGAAATCTACAAATCTGACTGCATCAAGAAGCGCCTTTTGCCGTTCTTGCAGCAGCACGACGAAGCTCCATTATTTTGGTCAGACTTGGCATCATGCCACTATTCTAAAAGTGTTCTCAAGTGGTATGAGTAAGGTTGCTAGATTGCCCGATTTTTATCCGGGTTTGCCCGGATATTTAATACAAAATTTGGGAACCGCCCGCCCGGATTGGTTGCCCGGATTTTCTCGAAAAATGCCCGGATTTTGCCAGGATTTATTCACTCCAATTCAGATTGGATGAAACAATAAATTTCGAACTGAACATCAAGATAGATAATATTCAAGTGTAAGATAAAAATTTAACTAAAAATAACATCATCACCGATAAGGCCGATAAACTAATTAACAAACATAACTAACGGAAAGTAAATTTTTAATATAAATTTTTTAAATTCAACAAAATAATCAATTGATCAATTGACCTCAAAACAATTCAAACAAGTGACATGTGAATGTTTATTTCTTTCCCAATGTCATAGGCAGTGATGGTAAATTTCGCCCGTCACGCTTGACCCAACTAGTTTTGTTTCATCAAACGACTGGCACTGTTCTCAATTGACGGAGCCTCACTACTCGCATGACGGATAAAGCACGACAACAATCAACATTTCTACATCATCGACTGGCGAAGCTCCTACACATGGTCAAAATTTCTCCTGACAGTGACTGGCAAATCTCTTCACACTTCGATCGGCTGCTGACGGCAGGTACAACTAATTGAACGACTTGCTGGCAGAGAGCAACAATAGCAATAAAAAACTGAAAACGATGCCAGCAAGCTCAATAATAATAAATGCTTTTCTTGTTCCTCTTCGGTCGTCTTCGGCTTGCTGGCAGGAGCAACAATAATAATAAATGCGTTTCTTTTTCGTCATCGGTCGGTTGAATGCGATTGCTTGACTAGGTTAATATTTTAGCTTCAAATGACTGGGGAATGAATGACCGACAAACGAAGTGACTGGTCGTTAAGGAACAGTCAAATGAGTTTGACGGACCAAGAGGCTCAACAGTCACAGTCATTTGACTAATGACGTTGAATTATGCCAACCCTGGTCATAGGTAAATAATTTATCAATTTTGAACCACTGTGTTGTATTTTTGACTATGAAACTAGTCAATTTGTGAGTATTTGTGACTGTAATTCGATATGAGACCCTCAGAGCCAAAGAGGTATACATAAGTGACAAAATGGTCGATTTTGAGTTAATGATGCCAAACGATTCTTCATATTTAAAACTATATTTGGTGATTTTTTCAGATTTTTAGAATTTTATTTACATACTTTTACGTTCGAGGGGAAAATACAAATTTTCGAAAAATGTATAGAAAATGGCCAAACACAACAACTTTAAAGAATGTTTTCTCGATATAACCTTTCATGCACTTATACCCCTTTGGCTCCAAGGGCCTCATATTTCATTGCATCGATAATTCATGAATTGTAGAGAATTTTGTTTTTTGAATTTAACGATACCACACCTCGCAACTCTTAAAAAGAAATTTGCCGCCAACTTCTAGAGCCACTTCTACGCGCAATCATACCCGAAGGCCCTGATGCGACTTCAGCCTGCGCTGAATTGCCCACGCTTGTGTGAAGGTCCACGCCAAGGCATTGCATTTGGCTTGGTCTATGAATGACAGCGTGCGCCTTCTCAGCACAACTGCAACGTGTTGATGATCTTCGGCAAACCTTCGCCAAAACATCCAACCATAAATCTCACACACCAAGCGCGACCGAAGGAAAATAAAATAATAACAACCAAACAAGGAAAACGTGAAGCCTTCCTTCTTTTTTGAGGTATAGTAAAGTATGTGGCGCTGATAGTTCTTCTGTAGCAGCAGAGCAGAACTCCTGTCACAGTCCTACATCCTAGCGTTATGCCTACGTGCCTGATTCATGGAACCCGCCGCGCCGCCGACTTTCATTGAGAAACACGATCCACTGAAGCTTAATAAACTCCGGCGTGGGACCTTCCAAAGTGCAAAGCGCCTCAATACTGAGGAACAACCCTGAGACCGCGAGAGACGAGACATCATCATCAATAGTTATCCTCGTGGAGGGTATCTCGCCTATTTGTGATCCTATACGGCAACTTAAATGATCGCCTTTTTTTACTAGTTGCTCTCAGCTCGTTATAAACGGCTTTGCGTAATCGACGACGACTCTCAAAAGAAAGGCTATGTGCGCGCGCGCAAGACTCTTGTTTTTTTCGCGCTATTTTGTAAAATCAATCATCGCTACCATTTGGTACCTACCCCTAGTTGCAGATTTTTTTTTCGAGGGGTATATGCTACGACCATCTATGACATTTACTATTTTAGCAGCAAGGCTTGGCTGGCTAGCCGGCTTGCATGGCGGTTTCTAACGAGGAGTTTTATGTAATCATCCTAGGCTAAAACTAGATTCAATTGGATGCTGCTGAGCTTGTTATGGGAGGAACCAGATTTTATATTCGATTTTTTTTTTGGAATCGATCGATTCGTTAAGTAGGTTAGGTAGGTACCAGTTGTCGTTTTACAATGATTTAGGTTCGACTATCATCCTGGTGTCTTTTGGTGTTGTTTTTGATTTATTAGAGACGGTATGTCATAAGCTACCTTATACAGTATGGGAATGACTAACTTGGCACTACTATTAGAAGGGCTGCAGTTTATGAACTGGACCTGTCTCCAAGTTATCTTTTTTATGACTTTGTTTTTCATTCAGGTTTTTTTTATGGATACCTTTATATTAATAACTCATTTGTTAATGTCAAATAGAGCCCTTACACGTGGTTCCTCAGATAATTAATTCTATAGACTTTCGAGAAAAAAATTGTGTTTTAGACGACAATTTGCGGCAATCTTGGAACCGCAAAACTTTCCAATCGTGATGTTGCCTTCACGTGAAATGTTTGTCTGGATTTAAATTTTGATAAAATTTACCAGAAAAGTCAATCGATTGGTTAAGAAAAAAAATATTTGAAGAAAAAACAATTTTTATGCTTTGTCAGAACACAATATGTGGTATGAATAAGAAGATATCAATTGCTTCGATAGCTTTTACTTAGCTCGAACTTCAGAATGGCAAAATTTGAAAGCATGTGCTCAACTAGATATGAAAAAGCAGAGTGGAACATTTACTTTCAACCAGCTTCGGATTAAAAATATGCATGCCATTCGAAGTATTTGACTTACAAAACTGCTCGAAAATATCAAAAGCAATTACTAGAGCTTTATTCATATCAGCCAATGTCACAGAATCCCTTATACACTTAAAATTTAAATAGTGCAACCCCTTCCCGTCGTCATATTTAGCTCAATTTTGGCGTATGGCCTTCTGATAATTTCCTTAAATCACCTAAGTCGTATTTACAAGTGTTCCTATTTTCAAATAGGTATTAATCAGGTCTAATTTGGTAAATAAATTTAAAAAAAAATGCAAAAAATATTTTTAGCACAATCACTAAATTTTTATACATAAAAATTTTTATAATTCAACAACCAGTCTGGGGAAAAATGCATCGTGTTTCCATATGCTGGAATATGATTTTTTTTTTACATCACGCGTCTGATCAATGCAAACGTTTATTTTCATGATTTCAGCTTATATATTTTTCTGTAGTATTTTACACCTCTAAATGTATGCAGCACCCGTAGGCTTTTGGTTATAAAAGCTTTATCAGACCCGTTCCAGCGTGACATCACAACGTGTGCTAAACAAACTTTTGGTATGTTGTATGTAAATTTTACAGTTCATATTACACATTGAAAAAAATCTTGACTCTAAGTTCAGAATCGCTACAATATGGGATTAAAAGTATTTTTATTGAACGAATAGTTATCAATATGGATGACAAAACTCCTCAGATCGGCTTGTCCAGTGAAAGAGAGTGCAATTATTTTCATCTGATCCTCCAAGCTGTGCGGGAGAGAGATAAATCGCACTGAAATCAAGAGTGAGATTGTCAACACATAAGAGTGAGCGAGAGCATTCACATTCGCTGATGAAGAGAATTCCCTTCTCCGGACAAATCTATTGCGCATTGAGTTGAGGAAAAATCTAAAAGCTAACACAGTTTATTCTTGGTAAATATGTTCACGAGAAAAGACGCTGGTTTCATAACCAAAGGTGCCAGAGGTGTTCTGATTTTTCGAGAAGCAGCCCCGATTTTAATTGCAATTGATTTTGTAAAAAATCAGTTAAACCTCTTAAGCCAATGGTAATCTTCGGTTCAGATGATATTTGAACGGTGTTTTTTCGGTATAAACTACTAGCCACCTAACTTCTTATCTCTTCTGTTGCATAAATGAAGGCGTATACAGCACCGTTATTTCGCCTTAATTCATGCAATCTAAAAAGAGCTGCATATCATTTCCACCAATCTACTGGGGTCCTGTAAAAATCCTGGTTTTTGTTCTTCGCGGTGTCCTGATTTTTTTTATGAAACCCTAGGACTAATACCTCACCACCTGTCGAACGCTACCTTTTGCAAAAAACAAGAATTCAAAACAGCTAACAGCAGTGGGCATGGTAGCGGAGAAGAAATTGTTTATATTTTTTTCTACGTTGTGTGGTGGGAGTCTAAATAATTTTTTTCTTCTTTACTCTGAGGTGTATGACTGAAACACAGGGCGCTCTTTGTTTAGAATTCTCTTTCTCCCACTCGGATGCAAATGCTCTCACACTTGCAGTCCGAGTCACTGACAGTTCGTGTAAACTCGGGTAACGAGTGGAGCACGATCAGCGAAAGAGGATCACACTCGGAAGCCGAACTGAAAACAGTGTTGTTTTCTCCCGGCTCTTTGTTGTTTGAGAAGAGCCGACCAACCCTGAGTTATCATAATATAAGCAAAAGAAATCGTGATGTCACAACGCGCCACTTTTTTCACTTTTCTGATTTTTTGTACAAAACCGCTTTTTCTGATCTCCTATTTGATCAAACTTTATGAAAATTTCAGAAAAGTATCAATTCAGTACAACCAACAAATTTTTCAAATTCTCAATTTCAAATTTTGATTTCAATTTATTATAGGGTGATTTGCAGGTTTTGCAAAGCGTTGTGACGTCACGAAATTCTACGGTCAGCTACATTAAAATTTGTTTATAAATAAAAGTACAAAGTATTAATCTCAAAATTAATTCTTAATTTCCTAAAAATGCTTAGAAACTCAACAAATAATATGATTTGGTGATGAAAAAGATCCATTCATTCCCAAAAAATTAAGAGCATTGAATGCAAAAAGGCCCATACAAGCAGATAAGGTTTGCAACACTACGCACATCAATTTTATTCGAAATTTATTTATGCGATCACGCGAATATTATTTGAAAAAAATAACACTAAGAACAACTTATTCGTAAAACCGTTGAAGTGGGTTTCTGAGTTTTTTAATATTTAATAATTATGAGAAAATAAACGGGTTGAATTTATCGGGAGCATTATCATTACAATTCTTTTTTATTTTTTTATTTTGAATTTTAAATTTTTCATATTTTAAAAAAAATATTTTTATATTTTTTTAACTTTTTTTTTTTAATTTTTTTAAATTTTTTTTTTAATTTTTTTTTTTTTTTTTAATCTTTTTTTTATTTTTTTTTTATTTTTTTTCATTTTTTTTTATTTATTTTTTATTTTTTTTCAATTTTTTTTATTTTTTTTTATTTTTTTTATTTTTATTTTAAATTTTTTTTATTTTTTTTATTTTTTTTATTTTTTTATTTTTTTTAATTTTTTTTTATTTTTTTTAATTTTTTTTTAATTTTTTTTAAATTTTTTTAATTTTTTTTTTTATTTTTTTTTTTATTTTTTTTTATTTTTTTTTTATTTTTTTATTTATTTTTTTATATTACATACTTTTTATTTTTTATTGTTTTTTATTTTTCTTTTTCATTTATTTTCATTTCTGTTCTTTTTATTATATTTTTTTATTTATTTTTTTATATATTTTTTTATTTATTTTTTTTTTAATTTAATTCATTATTATTTTTTCAAAATTCTTTTATTTATTTTTAATTCTTTTATACTTTTTTATTTCTTTATAATTTTTTTTTAAATTTTTTAATTTATTTTTTTCATATTAATAATTTTTTTTATTGGTTTTTTAATTTTTTTTTTATTTGTTTTTTGAGGTTTTTTTCTAAAAAAAAATTTATTGTTTTTTTATGTTTTTTATTTTTTTTTTTCTTTTTTTCTTTTTTATATTTTTTTCTATTTTTTATTTTTTTTTTCTTTTTTTATTTTTTTTCTTTTTTTCTTTTTTTTTTTATTTTTTTTTTCTTTTTTTTTCTTTTTTATTTTTTTTTCTTTTTTTTTCTTTTTTATTTTTTTTCTTTTTTTTTCTTTTTTACATTTTTTTTATTTTTTTTCTTTTTTTTTCCTTTTTTTTCTTTTTTTTTGTTTTATTTTCTTTTTTTTATTTTTTTTTATTTTTTTATTTCTTTTTTCTTTTTTTTATTTTTTTTATTTTTTGTCTTTTTTTTTTATTTTTTTCTTTTTTTTATTTTTTATATTTTTTATATTTTTTATATTTTTTATATTTTTTATATTTTTTATATTTTTAATATTTTTTATATTTTTAATATTTTTTTTATTTTTTATATTTTTTTTATTTTTTATATTTTTTTCTTTTTTTATTTTTTTTATTTTTAATATTTTTTATATTTTTTTTTTATATTTTTTATATTTTTTATGTTTTTTTAATTTTTTATATTTTTTATATTTTTTATATTTTTTTTTTAATTTTTTTTATTTTTTATATTTTTTTTATTTTTTATATTTTTTTTATTTTTTATATTTTTTTATTTTTTATATTTTTTTATTTTTTATATTTTTTTATTTTTTATATTTTTTTATTTTTTATGTTTTTTTATTTTTTATATTTTTTTATTTTTTATATTTTTTTATTTTTTATATTTTTTTATTTTTTATATTTTTTTATTTTTTATATTTTTTTATTTTTTATATTTTTATATTTTTTATATTTTTTTATTTTTTATATTTTTTTATTTTTTATATTTTTTTATTTTTTATATTTTTTTATTTTTTATATTATTTCATTTTTTTTAATTTTTTTTCACACAAAATCGCCTAAACAAATAACATTTTTTATTAGTTTTTATTTTTTTTTTACGACACGGGCTAACTAATATGAAGTGGTGGATACAGATATAGTTACATCTACCACCACACATTAGTAGGCCAAGCGTGGCTCGCCCTACAAGCTGAAACATGCAGTGCGAACGAGCAAAAAGATAAGGCCGATAAATTAAAAATAATATTAACTTTGGTATTATTTTTTGACTTTCCCCAAATTCTCACTGGAATCTTTAGCAAAACTATTTTGAGGGATTTTCAAGCAGCATCTTGCAGCACCTCATCACGGAACATTGAACAATATTTTCCATAAACTGTAGAAAGTATTTTTAAGATATTTTTCAATGAAAATCCATTTTTATGAAAAAAAAAAACGAAATTGCTGAGGGGGGCGTTGAGTTTAGAAAATAAATTTCTATAACCAGTGGTCTACACGATGAAAATCTGCCTTCGCCATCACTAATATGTTTCTGTCAACAATTTATTCGAATTGAAGAATTCAGAAAAGTTATTTAGAAGATTCAATATAAATTGATCCGAGCTACAAAAAAAGTGATTCTTATTCTAGAGACATTTTCGACTTCATTAAATTAAAAAAATACTTAACAGCGGGTTTCGAAACCAAAATAAAGACAAATGTTAGAGTTTTGTGGTTTCGGTTCATTAAAAGAATCCATTTATTGATTTTCTCAAAATACGGAGCTTATTCACTTAGTTAGAAACAGGGCTTCTCTTTTAAACAGTCAAGAATAAGAAGATTAATGTAAAACGAAACTTTTATCATTGAGAAACATGAGGCGGATGGAATCAAAATAAAATTTTCCATTCGTCAGTTTTTCCGGCAAAATTAGAAAAATCGAAGCCTCTTTTCAGTTTCATACTGTTTCCATGAAGCGAATACGAAATAAAATACAAAACCTAAATAAAAATTTCAATTTACTCACAGCTCCTTTAACTTAGATCATGGAGCTGCCGATTAGAAATGGGACTTAATTCACTAAGCACATACAAACAGGTAAACTAATGTGGGTTGAAATTCAAACCTTTTCCACGGAGTCTACTTTCAACTACAAAATTATAATAATACCTATAGCTTATCTGAACATTTAACATACGACTTGTATGAATTGAATTAAACTATGCACGTTTTTCTTATAATTTGGTACCTACTTTCCCTAATTTCGCATGAGCCTGTTTTGTTTACGCATCCAATAATCGTACATTAGCGGGTCAGGCTGCTTACAAAAAAATTCAATTAGGAGGCGGCGTATACGCATCGCTGATTCTCGACCACTATTCATACTGCAGAGTTTAGTAAAGCATGTAAGCAAATAAGTTTCAGAAATGAAACTTGAACATGGGTACACCGCAATGATATCGATGTCTGCGTAGGGTGTGAAATAAACACTTCTGCTCGAACTTCTTAGGAAATTTCGTTAATAGGTACAGGTGGAAAAATTGTGAAAGATCATGCGTTATGTGGAAAGAATGGCCTTAGGGTAGCCTACTAGATGAACACACATATGTGTGTCATCAAATTGGATTTGAAAATTATGGTTAAAAATTTGAAAGAAAAACAGGCCATGAATGTTATAAGTTGATGAAAAATTATTTAATTTTTCTGACAATAAGTTATGCGAAAATTTAAAAACGTTACTTTAACTTAACTTAGGCATAATTTTCCATGACAAACCACATTTCACTCTCTGTTTTCATACAGTGTTCCAGGATATAACAGATGAAACACCGCAAGGTGAAACGATAGGATTCAGACCAATGAAACCTTTTCACATGAATAAATTCACAAGAGAAACTGCGAGAACAATCCCATCAAAAAGCGATTTCCCTTTCAAGAAAGCTACTGACCGTTTTTGTTTAAACGAGCGCGCTGGTTTCAGTTTCATTCACCATAAACGTTTCGAATCGATACAGTTTCCAAGAAACCACCTAAGGTCCCCGCGCGTTGTACGGGTTTCTTACGAACGTCGACGACGACGGACGTATCAAAACAGGAAAATGAAACTAAAACAAACATCTAACGCAGAAGGAGAAACATAACTACCCCTACCTACCTACCTATATCTACCATATAAGAAAGTCAGAAAAAAACTGCTCAACCCCAACGATCCCCTAGCCAACAAACCAAAATGCAATCATCTATCTTCTTGGGGTCCCTCCATTATTTGTCCGGGTTTTGTAGATCACAGACGACCGACATACGGCTTGCTTGCTTGCTGGCTAGCTATCAGGCCAGATCAGGACCGGATTTCTCGCTGGACCCACAAAACAACAAACCGACAACCCTTGCACTGACCAACTTCTCTCAGAGGTTAGATCGTCTTAGGTCTTAGGCTACAAACCACCACCTAACTATGCCATAGGATTGTGCTTTATGTGCGCGCCAAATCGTAAAGCTCCTGCGCGCGCGGATACGAAAATGATGTATGCAACCTGGAGGTTTGGGCGCGCATGGTCTGGAGCAGACTTGTAAACCATCGACATTTTCTCTGACAGTCGCACAGCCTGCTTTTATCAGTTTCATTGTTCGTGCCATCAAACGAATGCGACCGAAAACTTGCCGAACAGTCGACTACCATCAAACGAAACGACATTCATTCTTCTTTGTGTGATTGTCGAACGAAATTTTGTGTCTTGGTACACGAGAGGGATAATATGATGGTCAAACGACCATTATTCCCGACAGTTTACGACATCGCCTATCTCTTTCACGCAGCAGAACTTACAGACTCAATAAGCAAATGCAATCTTTTCTATTCACTCCCTCCTGTTGAAAAAAAATTCGCCACTCTGCAGCGCCGGGTGATGTTTGGATGTGTTGGTCGAACAATGTGGAACGATTATCTCGATTATCTACGCAAGAGGGATGAAAGTCAAACGACTAACCACAAAAAAGATCAAAATTTCATTTGACATTTTTTTGCTCTCCGATCAAACGATTGCGCTCTCCACGATTGTCACGAACGATGTGTGATGGTAGTCTCCGGAAAAATTCAAACGATGGTGACCACTTACAAGCCTGGTCTGGAGCGATCAGTTCCATTGCTTTTGATGAATGTTTAAGCTTCAAAAACTTTCAGACTTCGAATCTGTACATATATAAAAAGCAATTTGTTTGTTTGTTTGTTTGTCCTCTTCACGCTCCTTTTTTTAAACTCAAAATTAAGTAGTTTTGGTTCAAAACAGCGCTTCAGTGGCAGCCCTCAACTTTGAATTTGACTGGGCAATCGCAAAACTAAGTTCTGCTAGGCATACTCAATACTAAGTTCGACAGCCGAACTCAAATTTAACCTTTTTATTCGAGGGTTGTTTATTTTCAAGAAATTTAGGGATGGTTAAAATTTTTTGTACCCGGAGGTCCTATTTCATTGCAATTACAGAACCGTGAAAAGTTTTGACTCTCCCGGTCAAAGAAAACGGTTAAATTAGGCATGGGTGCTCATTAGGACTAGGAATGATGAAAAATGTTTTCAGATTTTCGGATGACCGCTTCTGAAGGGGGTCGTCCATATAAGACAAACATTGTTTTCGCGATATTGACGTAAATTTTCGTCGGATTGTGATGAAAATTTGTATATGAGGGTTTTGATTGATGGGCAATTGACTTCAGGTATTGAATTTAGGGTCAGGGATCAGCAAAAGGGGTCGTGCATATCAAATGTTCAATATATTTGTGATATTAACGTTATTATGCATCGGATTGAGATGAAAATTTGGGCTCGGATATTTTTAGAGACGGGCAATCGATTGCCGATATCAAATTTTGTGTAAGGAGCCAGCTAAAGGGGTCGTCCATATTAACTGTTCCCTTTTTTGCGATATTGACGTTATTATACATCGGATTCAGATGAAAATTGGTACACGAGAGTTTTGAATGACGTGCAATCGATTTCAGGTATCAAATTTAGTTTGAGGGGCCGGCAAGAACTTTTCAATATTTCCGTTATTAACTTTTCAATATTTTCGTGATATTGACGTTATTATACATCGGATTAAGATGAAAATTTGCACATACACCCAAAATTCAGCCTCTGTGCCAATGGCGTGTAGTCAATTTCATAGCATCATTGGTACAAGAAGATAACGCGACCGGCACTGATTCGATTTGCGCCCACCGGCATTAACTTCCCAGCGCAACCGAATTGCGTATGTCTGAATGAAACAAAATAAAAATGTTTTCGCGTCCCTCCCCATCGCATCACAAGCCGAAGAAGGATGGAAATAAATACCGGCCAACACCAGGCAGCCAGCGAACCGAGCACTGTGCGTGTGAATGTAGCAAAAGCAACAACAAAAACTTCCTTCTAATTCAATCAACCGGCAAACACGGCTAAGCTGTGCGTGTGTATGTAGCAAAAGCAACAACAAAAACATTCCTTCAATTTACCGGCAAACAACACCGGCCAAGCTGCCCGGCTTTAGCAGCTGTGTATATGTAGCGTGTGTATGTAATAGCAGGCAGTAAGCAAAGCACAGTTCTCATTCAATGGGTTTCCCGTTCCTTCACTCCCGTTCCCTTTCCCGTTTCCATCTTAAGACAAAGGAATGCATTGAAAGGAGGCCAAACGCCGGGAAGCCGCCGTTGTACGTTTTTTGTGATTGATCGGTAACAGAAAGCCTATGACAAATATACCTCGTCCTGCATGAAGCTCGAATAGTACACTGGTTAGAATGTCGGACTGGCAAGACGATACTATTGGTGATGTGAGTTCGATTCTCACTACAGCGCTGTGGTTTTAATTTTTATTTTCTTGTTTCTGGGATGAATTATCCAATAGGAAAGAAATCCCATAAAATGTTTTTCTTGTTTCGCTTGAATGTAGTGGTCATCATTTTGGTTGGGAGCCGAGTCCTTATGCCAGTTACGGTTTTTCAAACATACCTACTTCGGCACAGTGCACATTTCAGCGCATTATCGGCACAGAGATTTGCTAAATAGGCATTGGATTTTTGCAACCTCTTCTATGGGTGTAGGAATTATTAAGGATGAACTATTGATTATAATTATCCAATTTTGGTCAGGGGTCGGCCAAAAGGATCGTCCATATAAACTATTCCCTTTTTTGCGATATTGACGTTATGACACTGATGAACTGATGTACAAGCTCGAACAAAAAATCTTCAGAAACTTGTGTAAAATTTCCAGTGCTCTCTTTTAAAGATGCCGTTAAAAAGTGACGAAAAACAGTGCCATCTATTGCTTGATTTGTAACTTTTGAACGACGCAATAGATGGCACTGTTTCTAGATAGCTCTTTTGAAAATAAGAATGTTTCGAAAGGGCGCAATGGTATTTGAACTCATTAATAAATAAATTTAAATACAATTAGATAAATTGCTCTACATAATAAGACGAACTACGAATCAATTTCTGCTTAGAAAAATAGCATCATTATAATGTAGTCACTAGAGAGACTGACGAAATGACAGATATACAAGCTGTAATTATTAAATTCCAGAAGCGTATTCAAAATTTCAAATGCTATTATTTAATCAAGCCGAATCAACTTTTGAAGTACCTGATTCTTGAAAGAGCGCAACTGTATAAGATCTCAAAAATTAATAAACTAACATCGTAGACAAATGGACGGCTTCAATATATTCACAACAAGGTAAATTCATCTGGTTATTTTTACCTTGATTCTTTTTACTAAAAAGAACTAAATAACAACTTTGAACAAGCCAGACGAACCAGTTATTTTATTAAGTTGAGCTACGTCTCTCGAGTGGTTAGCGTGGTAAGACGGTAATCGCTGGTTCACTGATGGCATGGGTTCGATTCCCATCTCGGTACTGGGTGTTAAATGTTAATCTTAAGTTGTCCACGTCATTTATTCAGTCTGTAAAGCCTTAATCGGCCAAGACGGTGTATGTCTTTTCACTAAAATTAACAATCCAACGAAGGAATACAGATCCTAAGCTACTCTGAGCGGGCATTTTCACGCATCATATCTGTTTATATTAAGTGCTTCATGCTAGTTTGAAGCAATTCGAAAACAGCTTTAAGCGTAAAACTTTGATAACGCAAACCATAAATGTGTAACGAATCTTCAACATCAATTTGCTCGAAACTCGTCAAATAGATACGACCTTTTCATAATTGACTAAAAGTTTATTATTTTGTTTTGTTTACATTTCATTTTCTTCTTGACAGTTCTCTCTAGTGTCCTTGGAGACATCTGGTGGCTCAACCAAAAAACATAAATTGATTCAAAACGGTTGTCGGGACTTTACACACTTTTCAAGGCTTAGCTTGTACATCAGTTCATCAGTGGTTAAATATTATGCAATGGATTGGTTTGAAAATTTGCACAGGGGAGTTTTGAGGGAAGGGCAATCGATTTCAGATATCAAAGTTTGTAAAAGAGGTCACTGTAAGGGGTGAAATTTTTTTGGTACTAATTCTGTTTTTATGCAACGATCGAGTTGTAATTTATACACGGGGGTTGGGACAGTCTGATTTCAATATTTGTATCAAACGACAAAAAGGGGGTCTTCCAATTTAACTGTTAAATTTGTATTTGCAATAATAACAAGAGTCTGTATCGCATTGAGACGAAAATTCATATATGAGGGTTTTTCTCACGGTCAATTGATTCCTGATTTCAAATTTTGTACCATACGACAGAAAAAGTGATCGTCCATATAACGTGTTCAACATTTTTGCAATAATTGCTTAACATCGCATTCAGAAATGCATCTGCAAAATGCTTGGCAATTGACATTCATTCAAACTGTTCATAACATATTGTAAGTTGAAAACGAAACGGAGTTCGTATGGGATCAGCTGGTACTTTGTAAATGTATGAGTATTGTATGTATGTTGGTGTTCCACCATGGGTGCACGGATTCGCCGCAGTTTCTGCCTAAGTATGTATGTGCTCACATGCTTTCTTAGATTATTAAGTTCGACAAATCTCTAATGCAGCGTTATGGAGTGAATGTACTGCGTGTGTTGACGTAGGTATATTTTGGAAGAACGAGTCAATCAGATGGGCTAGTTTACTTAGAGGGTATTCCGGCATCCGTGTATGTATATATCTGGCCAACTGACAGCTGATTGAACAGTCTTATTATATAGTCTGTTATAAGAGAAAACACATTTTACCTGTCGACCATTTATGGACTTCGAACACAAAAGTTTTCTTGCCGATACCGGAAATCGAACGCAGACTCGCGCTAACCTATCTGCTAGATCAAATCGGAGCTCTTTTGTATAAATGTATGAGTAGTGTGTCGCAAATTCGTAAAAATAAGTTCCAAATGCAGATGATTCATTTTGAATTATACTTGGTTTTGATAAGTGTATTGCCATGTTATTTCGGATTTGGATTAAGAAATTTCGAGCCGCTAAGATTAAACAATTATGGAAGAAATGAATTTTATATTAATTGTTCAACCAAGTGTATGTGTATTTTGATTTTGATATAAGTAAGGATAGTTTTAAGCGTAGTTTAAGTAACCACTCATTTTCAAGCGGATTTGTGCCAACGTAAGAACTTAACTACACAATAAACACACGACGTATTACAGGACACGACACTAAACGTTCTTACAAACGGAAAAAAGGATTCAAAATTACCTTTTTTGTCGACCGGTTTCGGGCTCGATGTTGCCCATCTACAGGACGATGTCCGAATTTTATCGAACTGTATTTGGAGTTTAGAAGCTCTAAAGTCTGCGTGAGGCAGCATGGGCAGCAAATTATCCCCACTTTTGGCTGAAGTTTTTATGAGCGACTTGGAAGCAGATTTGGAGAAAAGAGAAAAACTTTTCCCACGTGTCTGGTGGCGCTACGTCGATCTCATCCTTGCCTCGGTAAAGGAGCGTTATCTCACGCAGACTTTAGAGCTTCTAAACTCCAAATACAGTTCGATAAAATTTACTGTAGAGAAAGAAATTTATGGAAAACTCCCTTTCCTTGACCTGTTAATCTCAAGGAAAGAGGACAACACCATAAAATTCGGAGTATATCGGTAACCAACCTCAACCGACCGATACCAACCACTTTGGTGCGCAAAAACAAGCCGCTTTCCATTCTATGGCGCACCGCCTGTACAATATCCCAATAGAAAAGGTAGAATTTGAATAGGAAAAGCATAAAATCCTTGAGGCGGGTTTTTTGAACGGTTTTGACAACGAATTTGTCCTCAAAATTCTCCGGAAACATGCCAGAAAAAAGTACCGAAGTGATGCCACCACCTTTAGGCCAGAGAAAGAAGAGCCCTATAGAGTTAGCCTGCCATTCCACCCTAAACTAACCAATGGGATAACAAAAATCCTTTCTCAACATGGTCTGAAAACAGCATACAAGAGCGGCAACGCCCTTAAGGATCGGTTGGTCTCCTTGAAGGATAAGATCCCGCAAGATGAGAGATCCGGAATTTATGAAATTCCCTGTGATAGTTGCTCAGCTGTTTACATTGGCCAAACTCGACGTAAATTTAAAGTTCGACTTAAAGAACACAGAAACGCTGTAGACAACAACAGGGCCAATGAATCTAGCGTAGCCACCCACGCAACGGAAATGGGTCCCTCCATTAACTGGGAAAAAGTGACCTATAAGAAATGTGTAAGAAAAGCCTCACATTTGAACGCATGGGAGTCGATGTTCATAAGCACTTCAGAGAAATCGCTAATGAATGAAGATGACCCACCAATTATGTCGCCGCTTTTCACCTTCACCAAAAGAAAAATTTAAAAAGGAACCATCCTTCGACGAATACTATGACACTCGTAGTACGATCCTGCCAGTAATTTCTTCGTGTGATCAGTCGGACATCGTCCTGTAGATGGGCAACATCGAGCCCGAAATTGGTCGACAAAAAAGGTAATTTTGAATCCTTTTTTCCGTTTGTAAGAACGTTAAGTGTCGTGTCCTGTAATACGTCGTGTGTTAATTGTGTGTTTAAGTAACCAGTCTGTATGATATTGAGTTATCGAAGACCGTGAACAATAAATAAAATAAAATAAATTATTCCGGTTTTACATATTGCAATTCATGCAAAAGAATGTTTCTCAATTAGAAATGCGTTAATGTGTTGTACAAATTAATTTCTCAAATCTCTCAAAAAATGTACCAAATTAAAAAAAATAACAATGCTGTTACCAAAAAGAATTATAAAAACATATTTTTTAAGTAAATCAGCTTGAAAATTCTAACACAATGTGACTAAAGGATGCTTCTTTCATAATTTGAAACAAACGTTAGTACAATAAATGAAGAATGAAATTTATTTCAAAATAAGCTAAGCTTGATTGACTACTCACATCCACCTTTAGTCATTGAATCATAAATGCTTCATTAACGTTTTTTTTTCGTATGAATGAAATTAATTTCAAAATTCCATATTTCCAGAGCAATGCTTGAATTTCATTTTTAAGACGAGTTTTCTGAAGTGTTATGGATTCAATTTATTGCTAGAGTTCAAAAAGACATACCACCACGGTTTCTTATATTGCGCTGATTTTATATCAAAAGTATGCTCATATGCTTACTGTATTAGACATTTCCAATTGAAGAAGATGCTAATGTGTCTTTAAAATTTCTCTTCGTCATATCATCATCTTTGTCTATCATCATCCTCATGATAATCATTCTTTCAAAAACAAAAACGAACCAATAGGAATAAAAATCTATTAAAAAATCAGTCAAAATTCAGCAATAAATATAGTTGTTTGGGTCAAATCCGTACGCTCTGTTGTTGCCATAAGAACGTTGTAAATTAATGAAAACATTGTAACTGCTTTGTCTGGAAAAAGAAAATGCCTCAACAGTGTTAAAAATAAAAACAACAGAGTTTCATCATTCAACAACAAAATATTGATAAACAAATTTCATGCAAACATTCAAACATGTGTTCAAATGCTGACTCTGTTGAAAAAAATTATGTTTTAAAAAAATTTAGGAAGTTTTTGCCAATTTTCAACATTTTCATTTTCAAATTATAAATTTGTGAAAGCTCAGAATCACTTAGCATGATTTTGATAAAACTTGGCCTGTTTGTTTTGATAAAACATTCATACATTTTTTGAAAAAATTCCATTTTTTTTTCATTGAAAAATACAGTGATTATTGTGAAGCAATCTTCAATTTCCTGAAGCTGTATCTTTTTTTCTGTCATTGTACACTTGTACAGAATTTAAATTGTGATAGCTGAACTGAAATGTGTGAAAATTTCATGAAAAAATATCAGCTTGTCAATGCTTTTTTGAACGCCACTATAGTTTTAATTCAAAAACTTCAACCGAAAAGTTTAATAAATAATCAAATTTCCCATGAAACTTGCAGTAAGGTTTATTGAGCTTGATTTTTAAGCTGATTGAACAAAATTTATGGATTTCATGGAATTTTTTTAAGTATCAGGTTTTCGCTATTTTTTTTTTTTTTTTGAATAGGTAATTCAAATATTTTGACGAAGTTTTTAGTCATAACACAAACATCGTTCTGTGCTCTTTGAACAATGTCCAGTAAACTTTTACAAAATTATCAACAACCAAACTCAGGTTTTAGTGACAACCTTTAAAAACATCTTCAATCTTGATCCTTTCTGTTATTTGCATATGATATTCTTACTGCTTAAGAAATGGCTAAACACATCCGAAAAATGTTTTCCTTGAAAATATATGGAGAATCGTTCCGTATAAACAACACCAAACTGATGAGTTTTACAAACGCCTCATTTCTTTACAATTTAGAGATCTATTTTTGGATGAGCCTTCAGTAACATCATTTACTTTTGCAGCTCCTATGCAATTTAATTAGAGCCGGAAAATCAAAGCGTTCGTTTCTGGAGGTCATTTGCGTTCTCGAATTTTACTCGACATAAACGCAATGGTCAATCAGACCGAACAGAACTCGCTGGCTTCTTCAGCCAAGAGTTTCGATCAAAAACTTATTCTGTTCATTTGTTAGAGCACGCCATACATCCAAAAGCTTTATTTTAGAAGTTAACAAATGTAATGATTTGTGTACCTAGAATTTTTTTACAATAGATTAAAAGTTTGAGCTGAAATAAATCGTCCTCCAGAATCAGCGTTCGTGCTGCGTTAGTTTATTAGTTAGAAACTTACCTGGTGCTGGATTAGTCAACATCAACTTTTTCTTTACAGCAAACTGCGGCCGTTCGGTCTCACTATACGGCTGGCATATGTGTTGTTGCTAACGTTGTTGTTGTTGATATTACGATTAGCCAAATGGAAAGTGCTCTAAACACGATTCGACGACGACGACGATCTTCGGGGGTAACGCGACTGAGCGCGCGGTTAGGAGTTTCTGTATCTTTTTTTATTATTGCCTAGTTTTCGAGGGGCTCGGCCAGTCAGTCAGTCACTGCTGCAACTAGCGGTTTTTATTTTATTTTATAGGGGGTCGAGAGCCTAAAATCCTATTCCCAACTGACTTGCTGTGTAACAAACCCAACAACACCACCAGGCCAGATTATTTGGCCTCTCGCGATTCGGGTCTGGCTGGGATATACCTTTTTTATGTTTTTTTTATCTTCTCCGCGTGGCTTCCACTATACTCTGCTAGTCGTGTTTATACGCTTCAGACCTCAACGGCTGCGCCACACACTTGGACAACACTTTTTCCTTCTTCTGAGGCGCTGATCCGCGGACAGACAAACACTGATCTCGTACTTTGTTACACAAAATGGTCTCTCTCGTGTGCATTAAATCATAAACACATTTAGGCACAACGGCTAAGCGAATTGTTTTTGTTCACTTTCTTCAGCACAATGTTACACGGGATGGCTTTCAATCATCTGTACCATCCGGACAGACACTCTTTCTATCTTGGGATATATTTCTTCGGTGGAAGTCTCAATCACTTTCAGTGCACTACACTCTGCAGCCTGTTGAAAAATATATGAACAGATATGATTAGGAGTGGTACGCAGAAAAAAAACACCACTGCACAGTTCAGCATCAGCAACATAAAAGCATAATCGTGCACGGATATGTACGTTAAAAAAAAATTTTTTTTTTTTTTTTTTTTTTTTTTTTTTTTTTTTTTTTTTTTTTTTTTTTTTTTTTTTTTTTTTTTTTTTTTGTTTCGATTATAGTCGTTTTACCATCTTTATGGCATTCGCGACTTTATCAACGTTACAGTTGGCGGATCGTTATTGAAAAACTTATCCGGTACAACTGTGTTCGATGTTTGCTCTTGGGCTCGAACTCGTGGACATCGGCTCAGGAGACAATAGACTTGCCAACTGAGCTATATCACAAGCCCTACGTTAAAAAAAAAAAAAAAAAAAAAAAAAGAAAACTTTATAGGTACCAACAACTAATAATACCCGATCGAGCGCGCAAGAAATCAGCGCCTCAACTCTGAACGCAAACACCCCGCGGGCGAAGTTGAGACTGCCACGACGCCACACACGGAACGGAACGGAACCTCAAACTGCAAGAGAAGGCCAAAACCGCAATATGCAGCCCAATCCAAACCGGGGACCTCGCACCGAGAGTCTTAAGCAAAGGTAGGGTAAGTGAACTAGAGCTCGTAACACAACGAGCAGCAGAAACAACGATGTGAAAGTAAGACCAACTAAACTGAGACTGACTTGAGCCAACGCGGACAAGGTAGTTGGAGCTGGTGACTGAGCTGCGCTTCGATCGATTTGCGACTTGCGACCCGTGGCGCTCTGCTGAGTTGGGTGAGTTGAGTGAGTTTTTGGGGAGCTGGGCGACTTGGGGTTTCAGTCAGACTCACCAGACGAGAGCTAAATACATAGTTGGTGATGTTAGTGACTGTTGTTGTTTTTTGATTTTTTGTGACAGTGACTTGCTCGAAAAAAGAGACGGTTGTTTATAGCCAAACTCAAAACTCAGAAAAAGGATAAAAAATAAAGTTATTGCTAAAATTGTACAGCTTTTTAAATTTAAAATTATATCAGCAACATTCAAATTCATTAAAAGGATCATAACTCAAAACCAAAAAGTTTTTCAGGATTAAGACATCCTTGATATTAATCGACTGAATTCAAAGATTAAATTAAATATAAAAGGAATGCCGTATTTAATGCCTATACTAAAAATCTGATTTTGAAAGAACTCAATCTCAAATCTCGCGTTAGATTTTGTATATTACTTCTAGTTTTAATAATATAACGGAACAAAACTTTATGAGTTAAATGCCTTAATAAAACTATTTGTTAAAAAAAATAATATAACGGTTCAATAATAGAAAATTTATAAGTATTGAGTAAAACCAAAAAATGACCAAAAAATACATAATTAAATTAAATACTGAATTCAAATGGTCTTTCCGATTTGGCCAAAATCTAGTTTAAGAAATAGATAGAAATAGCGTTTGAAAAAATACAAATAAACAAGAATTTGATAATTCATATTTAGACTCATAATTGTGACTGGAGCTCTTGATATTAAAGATTTTGCTATTTTGTTTAAGATTGCGATACGTTTAAACCTATCCTTAAAAAAGAATAAATATTTACTAGTAATTTGTATCTTAGCTCAAAATTTCCATATTTTACAAAATGGGGAAAAAAAAACAATTTTACCTTTTCAGAATTGTTGGTTCAAAAATTATTACAAACATGAAAAATAGATTTTCACGATAAAAAAATAACATTGAGGAATGAATTCCATCAGATTTCAGCACAAAAATTTTAGAAATCTAAATTTTAAATAAATGGTCATTAGGTGTTAGATTCTATAATTTCCCAAAAACATGAAACCGTATCAGACATGATAACTTAAGTCGTTAACAATGATAGTGGAATCGCAATTCCAAATGAATAGTAGAAAAATCTTGTTGTCGTCTGAAGTCGGTTGAAATCGAATTTTATAGGAATTCCGCCATGTTTGCTAATTTAGGAATAATTTTTCGGATTTCTTACTACCGCGTGGCCTTCAAGTGAGAAAATTATCGCCTTTTCTCTCTACGAATAAGATGGCTAAAACAGATGAATAATATTGACCAATAAAAGAACTGAAAAATATCGTTGCTGGCAACGATTTGAAGACTTTGAGAGCAAAATCTTGCGCTCTCTTGCATTCTTCTGATAAGTACGAATAAGGTGTCAAATAGCTCCCAATTGGTGTATTTTTCATCGCTTAAAAAAAAAAATTATGAATGTATATTGCCTCCACTTTGGTAGGTCAAAGCTGGTTTTGTAACTTACATACGATCATTCTATAATGTATATGCTGCCGTTCTAAGCAAGAATGTCCCATGTGACTTTTGGGTCATTTTCACTTTTTTGCTGGAAACGGTCTCTTTTAGTGTTAATTTTTGAATAAAAACACAAACAAGTATAATTTGTTTTGAACTTATACGAAATTTTCATCAAGGTGGTTGTCTCTATGTTGATAGTTCTACGCAAGAATGTCACACTAGAGAAAATTCTATAAAAAATGCAAACTTTATCAAAAAATTGTCTTAAGATGAGTTCAAACTGTTGAATTTTATGTTATTCACTGAAAAGAACACTAAAATAGAGGGCAGAGGAGGAGCGAGAAGCCTTGAGTGTTTTATTCAGAAAAATTTTCACTAAACACTTTTCGGTAGGCACTACTTACAGGATCCATACTCAACTATGGGTCATTCCATGTCAAGTTGGCACAGCGAAAAAAAAAATCTTATCGAAAATTCGCCAAACTTGCCCGAAAGACTTTCTGAGGCCTACAAAATAAATCCTCAATTTTTGAGAATGATCCGCCCACCCCTCGTTCCAGGACCCTCCCTTCTTTTTTTGTCGATTTAGAAAAAATCATCATTTTTAAAATACTATATCTCCGGAATAAAAAAACATACCAAAATGACAAAATATGCGTTGTGTAGATTTTATTAAAATCTATCAAATGATGTTATTCATTTTTTGAAATAGTGACGTTTCAAACGTCAAAACATAGCTCTAAAAATAAAACGTTATTTTTCGCAAGGAAAGTATATTTTTTTCTTGAATTTTATGATTTCATTGTTTTTTTGAGACAATTTTACGTAAGAACCAATCAAAATCCCAATATAATATTTCTTGTTTTCGAGATATGAAAGATTTAAGTTTTATTGTCCATCAAATATTTTCTTACAGTATCCCCTTAAACTTTTGGTAATCCCATTCACGATTTTCTGGACGATTTAAATTTAAAATCAGCATACAAATGATGTTACCTTCTAGTGAGCAGCAATTTTTTGTAAAGATAAGATGCTTAAAAAATAGCATAACACTTTTTGTTTCAATTCGTTTTGCTATTGAATAATAATTTTACTCATTATCACACTGTATAAAATCATTAAGCAAGAGCTTCCTTAGCGAAAACTGCGGATGAATTAATGTGAGGATTTGGTTCATTTTTTCATAGAACTGTTAAACTTATTCACAGAAAATATGTAAATGTCGAGAATCTGCTCGTATGTTGATTACCTACTTAACTTACATGAATTATGGCGATACTGGTCTAACAATACTGACTATTGACGCACAGCATTTTTTCATTGTATAGCATTGGTTTATACAAAGTAAGCACAACAGATTTTGTTTTGTTGACACCGAGTGGCACTGAACAATAACAATTTTTTTTAACTGATTCACTGACCATTGTGAACGAATTGTTGCCGCAACTGCTCGCTTGCTGCTACTTGCTATTAGTTATGAATACAACTTCTAAAATCGAAGATTGCGGTTGAAATATCCAGTTGCCTCCTGTTACTGCATTAGAATGGAGTTGTCTTAGTGACTTTTATTGTGAAGCTTCCAAATAGTCGGGAACAGTTTTCTGAGCATGGCAAAAGCAACGTGTTCAGTTTGAAAAGAACTTCATAAGCGATGCTCAGTGGATACATTTTTCAAGAACACACGACTTTTTACCTCAAGGGAGTGGAATTTGTTCAAATTGCGATCAGGAGTGCATAATTTAAAGTCTGTCTGCAAAAACCATTTTAACAAGATCGGTAAATTGTATCTTGTTTCGCAAACTGTTGCTTATGTTGAATACTTTCAAATCAGAATAACATTGACTGGCAGGTCTGAAGCATCTGTGGCAATCAAAGGAATTCGTTCGTTTCACGCCGCAATCCCTTAAGATGCTGGAAAAATTGGAATGAAAACATTTTCAAGCTTCACGGAATTTGAAATATTCAATGTATGCAAAAAGAAAAGACAATCTAAAGATGATTTAACTTGCAGAGTTAGAACGAAAAAAAAAACAAAATAGTTATATTTTGAATAAAAATATTCCATAAACCGAAAATATTGTTTTCCGTTCATTCAAAATGTTATTTCAAATTTTCTTTAGTTATAAAACAAATCATGAAAACAAAAAATCTGTTCAAGCATCGAAGGTATGACTAAAAATTTCGACGATTAATGAACTCTCATGAAACCACTGAGTGCTGCGAGTAAATAATTGTTAGACATTTCAACTTAAATCTTTCATATCTCGAAAACAAGAAATATTATATTGAGATTTTAATTGGTTCTTACGTAAAATTGTCTCAAAAAAACAATGAAATCATAAAATTCAAGAAAAAAATTTACTTTCCTTGCTAAAAATTAGAGATGTACCGAATACCTCCGAAAAACCGTTAAGCCGAATATTCGGCTCACCGAATAGTTGAGCTCAGTATTCGGCCGAATAGGCCGAATATGCCGAATATCTACTACAGACTTATAACATTTTCCAAAAAATTTTGGATAATGTATAAAATATCCAAAAGTAATGTAGTAAAAGCTCTACAATCATTGAAAACTTATGGTTTCAGCAAAACATCTTAGGTGTATTTGCGTATATTTCACAGTTGAATGTAGATCGTACGGGAGAATGCTGACAAATATGGCTTTATAATTTGATTATTGTTTATTCCAGATTTTCTGGATATTTTCAGGCTTGCCCATAAATCCAGTAAACATTTTAGTTAAGTCAAATTTCGCCGGGATGTCCTGATAGTGTTTAAAACTTCTCGAGTTTTGCTCGGGTTTATTCAAATTATTTGCCAAATCAAATAAAAAACTCAAATTTCGCTTTAAATTTTTTAGACTTTGTGTTAAATAACGATTTTTTAAAAATTTAAAAAAAAACATAAATTTTGCCCTTTATTATTTTATTCTTTTCAAAAATCGTCTTGAATGCCTGATCATGTGGATACATGTTGTATGCTTAAGGTTGAAGATCATCTTTCTTTTCAACAACTATTTTGAAGATATCTTGCTCAAATTTGACCTTTCATCTAATTCAATACCAAAGAAGCAATTCCAAATTGCTGGGCACCTGTTTCGACATGTTTTGTCCCAGATTTCACAGGATCTCTTTGGTGATACACGCCCTAGAAGCGACTAGTCATCTGATGTCTTTTCCGTTATTGGTGACATTTTATAAATCAGAAAGGCCCCCACTGAAAAATCTCTTGTAATACATCATCCGATGATATAATCTGGTTGAAAATATCGACTTAAAAACATGAGGGGCATTAATATTGGAGAATTAGAAAACATTATAATAATCGCTAAAGTTTTTTTCATTAAAAACTCAATAGAATATTCGACCGAATATTCGGCCGAATATTCGTTTGGCCGAATAGTTGAAAAGGTCAATATTCGGTATTCGGCCGTTCGCCGAATACCACTATTCGGTACATCTCTACTAAAAATAACTTTTTATTTTTAGAGCTATGTTTTGACGTTTAAAACGTCACTGTTTCAAAAAATGAATAACATCATTTGATAGATTTTAATAAAATCTACACAACGCATATTTTGTCATTTTGGTATGATTTTTCAGTCCGGAGATAAAGTATTTTAAAAATTATGAATTTTTCAAAATCGTGAAAAAAAGAAAGGAGGGTCCTGGAACGAGGGGTGGGCGGATCATTCTCAAAAATTGAGGATTTTTTTTGTAGGCCTCAGAAAGTCTTTCGGCTAAGTTTGGCGAATTTTCGATAAAAAATTTTTTTTCGCTGTGCACACTTGACATGGAATGACCCCTATACATTTAAATAAACAAAAAGGAACGTATTTTTAAAATTACGGTTTAGCATGAGTTTTTGGGAAAAAAATAAACTACGCAAGCTTTTTAAATGAGAGAAAAATTGTAGCCGTGTGACAGTTTTTCGTAGAACTAGCATCGGCATGCATTCTGATTCTACGCAAAAGTGTCACACGAAGCATTTTTGGCTCTAATTCGCTGTTTATTGTAGGAAATATAATTTTTTGGCAGAAAACATTGTAAAATGATTAACTTGAACTGTTCACTACAAAAAAAACTGTCGGTGAATTTTTAGTTTGAGAGAAAAATTGGAAATATAGCTGATATTTCAATCGCGTTTTTCTCGTTTGAGCGTTTTTATACATGGGACAATCTTGCTTAGAACGGCAGTATGGAACGTATATAAAATAGCATAGCAATATAGCTGCAAAAACGTTTGCTGGGTTGGATTACGACCTCATATTGTTATTCACAATGCAAAGTTTTAAGTTCATACTTTCAAAAAATGACCCCGAATCGACTCTGTTTAATCTGCACAATAAAGGCCCACTTACAGTTCTCGTGAAAAATCTTATTTCGCCAAAAACGCAACAAAGCTAGGGTTTGTAATATGGTGCAATGGTTGAAAGATGAAATTCCAACTGGTCTCGTAGTATAACATCCTGATCAGAAGAGAGCAACAAAATTATACCTGGTCGAGATATTTTGGTATTCAATTTTTCCTATTAAAATGAGATATGATTTAGAACTCGTAGAAAGTTAACAAAATTTCTCAAATTTTATGAAAATGTCCATGCAAGAACAACTTTTTTATAGCACTACTTGATTGCATTATAACAAGATTACAACTCAATCAGATAGGATATTGACCATCAAAATACTAAAAATAAACAATTTTGCATTCAAGCTTTCATACAATGTAGACTTTGTATTGGAGATTTCAAATTAATGGAATCTTTCTGTTTGTTAACAACGTCGTTGTCTCCTCTTATTTAAATGTGAAACATTTCTACACAAATTGTAGTGTTGTACTTCGAGACATTTCCTAAAATACTTGTGTTTTAAATCGAAAACATTACGGTATTCTATACTATGGTGAGCAAGTCATGTGCCTCCAACTTTTTTGTTTTTACATCATTCTTATGCTGTTCTAGTCTTTTGTGTCAAAATCGGCTAGTATCACAAATGTGAGATTTTTCATAATCTCCACATTTTGTGTTGTAAATCACATTAGCTGTTTTTTTTTCTATGGTTTTTTATCTTTGATTTTCGTGGAAATTGTGTTTGACACTTCCGAAAACGAATCGAGAATTCGTGAGACGATAACTAAAGATGAGCGCATTACAACGAGAAGAAGCGAAATTGTTAGCATTAAAAACGTAACATTTTCGTATTTGTGTGGATAGCAGTTGGGATAAAATCTGTTACCAAATCTTCTTATGAGATTTTCTTTTAACCCTCACCAGCTCCTGAGTTTCAATATGACACTATTGGAAGTATGGCGGCTTGTGACTTTATTCGGGACTTTTCCATGGACGCTCTAAGTAAGCCCAGACAGAAAAAAAACTCCCTAATCAGTCCTTGTGTGACAATTTTACACTCCTCGCTTAAAATCGCTATATCTACTCCTTAGTGTAACATTAGTGTAATTCTTCCACAAATGTTTTCTTGAAATATAAATCTTATAATTTAGATATAAATTATTGCCAGATATTCAATTTAAAGCAAATAAGAATCAAATTAAATTTTATCGTTGCTTTTCATCACTATAGTTGTAAAAAATGAGCAAATGAAATATGCTGTGGTTTTGGGTAAAACTGAAAATTATTAAAATTTAAATATCAGATCAAAACGCCCTCATCGAATGTTGAACGAATCGCCTCCTCTCAAGGTGCCTTTTCCGTTATTCAAAGTCTAAGGAAAAATTGTTTCGGAAGAAAGACTATATAGGGTTAGTGGTCCTACTTTAGACCCTTTTAGCGTTAGTTTTTTATATATAATCATGTTTTACTCATAAATGGACGGGAGGTTTCTATTTTTCAGGAAATCTATTTATAGTTCATGATCTTATCCGCAAGTTTCAATGAGAATTTTCAACATAGGTTTGGCCGTTATTGGAAGATTTGCAATGATATGGATGATCAAAATTTCCATCAATTTTAAAATCAAATGCTTGGTTTTTGCCAGGTTTTTAGATAAAATAGCCTGAATTTATCCGGCCCGGATACGTGCTGATTACATTCTGGCAACCTTACTATAGATCAGCTACCAAATGTTCAAAAAAAACTATCTGAGGGCCTAAGAAAGCTGAAGTTAAGAGCTTAATTAAAAACAACATATACATAACTTAAGCATTCTTACGGACTAAGGGAAATTTTGTTTTGAACATTTTGTAGCTGGTCTGTAGTAGTGGTACGTACCATACGTACTATTTTAAGAGACCATGTACTCTTTTTTAATCTAGTGATGTTTTTGTTGTTTGAAGACATTTAGTTAACAGACTGACTTTTTTCTATTCATTTGTAAATAATTTCAAAAAAACAAACCCTTTGTGGAACAACAATTCGTTTTGCTCCTTTGGTCAAGAACATTTATGTACGTACACTAGAGTGCCCCAAATAACCCGACATTTGAAAAACTTATGCGCTGCAGGCTTAAATTGATCCTAGGCCTAGTACAAGGTCTCATGCCAAATATGGGCCAGATCCGATCACGGGAAGGGGTCGCTCAACGAGCCTAAATTTTGTATGGGATTTTGGAACATTTTGTTCGGGAGGAACACGAAAATCCAGATTTTCATGAATAACTTTGATCCCCGCAGCTTGAAGCGCCAAACGTAAGCCGCATAAATGGCATCAACTCGGAAGTGCCCTCGCTGACTGAAATAGAAGCGGCAATCAAAAACATGAAATCCAACAAATTTGGGATCGATTGCATCCCTGCTGAAATGCTGAAAGCCGACCCTGCCCTGTCAGCACAAATGTTGCATCGTCTTTTCGCTGACATCTGGGATACTGCAACACTCCCGGCCGACTGGATGCAGGGTATCCTCGTAAAGGTCCCGAAGAAAGGAGACCTGACAGAGTGCGTTAACTGGCGTGGCATAACGTTGATCTGTACAACCCTCAAAGTACTCTGCAAAGTTATCCTGAACAGGATCCAGGAGAAAATCGACGCTACACTCCGATGGCAACAAGCTGGATTCCGATCCGGACGATCATGTGTGGACCACATCACAACGCTACGAATCATACTGGAACAAATCAACGAATTTCAGGACTCTCTTCTGCTGGTGTTCGTTGATTTCGAAAAAGCATTCGACCGACTTAGCCATGAAAACATCTGGGCGGCTCTAAGGCGACGAGGGATCCCAGAGAAACTAGTCCATCTCATCGAAGCGCAATACGGAGCATTTCCGTGCAAGGTCTTGCACGATGGTGTCTTGTCCGATCCAATCCCGGTAACTGCTGGAGTGAGACAGGGATGTATCTTATCACCGCTACTTTTTCTCATCGTAATGGATGAGATTCTGACTGGATCGATCGACTGTGCACCGAACCGAGGATTGCCGTGGAATCCTTCAACAACGACCTTGACCTGGCTGACGATATTGTTTTGCTCGCCCAAACACAACCGGATATGCAGAGCAAACTCGATGACCTCACCGAAAGTTCCAAGGCAGCAGGTCTCAAAGTCAATGTCGGAAAGACCAAGTCGATGGAGATCAACACAGGAAATCCCTCCAGTTTCATGGTAGCTGGGCAACAAGTTGAGAAAGTGGAGTGCTTCCAGTATCTTGGTAGCCAGATAGCGCCTGTTGGTGGTACCAGAAAAGACATCGAAACCCGGATCAGAAAGGCCCGATTTGCGTTTGTGAGTCTCTGAAACATCTGGCGGTCACGCCAGATCTCTCTACGATCGAAAATCCTAATCTTCAACTCGAACGTAAATCCGTATTGCTTTAAGGGTGCGAAACTTGGTGCACATATGCAGTAACGACGCGAAAACTGCAAGTATTTGTAAACCGCTGTCTGCGGAATATCATCCGCGCTTGGTGGCTTGGCAACTGGATCTCGAATGAGGAACTACATCGCCGGTGTCATCAAAGGGCGCTAGAAATCGAGATTCAGGAACGTAAGTGGAGATGGATTGGGCACACGCTGCGAAAAGATGACAACGAATTTTGCAGAGAGACGCATAATTGGAATCTAGAAGGACATCGAAGAAGAGGCAGACCCAGAAACTCGTGGCGGCGAAGCCTAGCCGCTGAAATCCGAACTGTCGACGAGAATCTTGACTGGGACCAGGTGAAGACGCTGGCTCCCAATCGTCAACAGTGGAGGTCTTTTACCACGGCCCTATGCACCGGAGGATCGGCGCGGGATCATTGAATAAAAAAAAATTGATCCCCTTCGGCCGATTTTATTTGAAGATGGTTTTTCTTAAAGCCTAAATTATGACAAATATTCCATCCGAAGACTGCATTTCAATTCGACTTATGATAAAAAAAGTTATTAGACTTTAAAAATGGGGTAACTTTTCTCGGTAACTCCCGAACAAAATGTCTCAAAATCCCATACAAACTTTAGGCTCGTTGAGCGACCCCTTCCCGTGATCGGATCTGGCCCAAATTTGGCATGAGACCTTGTACTAGGCCTAGGATCAATTTAAGACTGAAGCGCATAACATTTCACAAGCTTGAAATTTCTCATACAAATTTGGGGCAGTCTAACGTACACTTAAAATCGTCTTTGTTCTATAAAATAAGTGTGCTCTTTGATTGTTTGAACCATTAAAAATAAATTAATAAAGAGCCTAGTTCTTGATAGAAGCTGGTTCTGTTATCAATGTATCAAAGAACCAAACAAAATCTTCTTACTTTATTGCTCGAAAGAAGAAAACAATCATTGAAAAATTGTCAAATACTTAAATCAATTTAGTGCTTTAGATGAAATTTGAAAGGTTTTGATATGCATAAAATGAACTTAACTAAAAAATAAAAGCAGTATGAACCGATAAAGATAACGTGAATTGTTATTTGGGTTTTTTTTAAATATTTTTAATTTATTTTGCGATTCGATACGGAAACTATTTGCTGTCTATAACGCTGATAATTGACATAAAAATCAGAATTTTTGACATCCTTTAAACCGTACTTTTTAATGTGTTTGATTATGGTTGTATGGTTTATAAACGTCTTAGAATAGTAATTCAAGCGCCAAATATTTGCAACTATTAGTGTCGAAAACTAAAATTGAATAACGAAAACGAGATCATCGGGTTTTGTAAAAAGTTAATAAAAATTAAATGTTGTGACTTTTGACCAAAAAAATAACGAGAATAAAGCAAAAAACCCGGCATATTTGGTTAGAAAAATAGTAGTCAGAGAATTTATTGAAACGTTTTTCGAATTGTCGAAAACCTACTTTTTTAATCGAGTTTTCATAAAATTAACTTGAAGACGCTCAATTTAACTGTTACACCAATAAGCGCTATTGAGTATGTAATTGACAACATCTAGTACACATAATAGGTTGAAGTAGAAGTGCGACAATAGAATATCGGATGAAAAATTATTATTTTTCACCGATTAAAATAGTAAGAAAAATTTTGTGAAATAACAGCTAAAAGTTAATTAACGACAATATTCCCACAGAAGAGCAGCGAACACTTGACTCCTTTTAAACGTTGGACAAAAACGAAATTGACAATAACAACGCAGAGATATGTGAGGTTAGTTGTTTGATAGTTGTACACATAATGTTCTAATTTTTTGAAAAATTCTTTTTGGCATTGCAGAGTATGGTACCGCCTCTCTATTGTCTCACTAAGCGAAGCATGTTTTCTCGAGTTTTTTTTAGGTTTCGAATAACGCAAAATGAATAGTTGTAATATTGTCTGAAAACGTATCTGAGTTACATTACGAGATTTAAATAAAAAATAAATTTTGTACAGATCGGTTGAGAAACATGAGAAATTATCGCGGTTTTAATCAGAAGAGCTCTAACGGGTGAAAAAATCTTGGACGGATTAGGGTAAATAATAATGCTTGAAACGTACATAGCAGTTATTTTCATGAAATGTAGGGGAGAGTGAGGATACTTGATCCCCTTTTCTTATTTTCACCATATCTTTTTGGAAAAATTTAGCAACTCGCCGTCTTTGACATTTTCTGACAGCTTATAACTTCAAGTTTCTATGCTCCATAAATTAGAACGATACTTGAACCCGTTGATGAACTAGAAGCATTTTCGTGGGAGTAAAAAAATTGCGATTTTTCTGAAGTTAGGTGAGACTTGATCCCCTATTGAAGAAGACTTGATCTTTTATTCAGGAAGCCCTAATCCTTGTATAAAAATCAAACAAAACCCCAAGATAGAATGTTAATTGACTATTTTGGTCATGTTTGTACTCATTTCACAATTTATAGCAGACATAAGAAGAAAATTCTATAACTTTGTCTCAACGCTAATAACATTGCATACTTAAAGGCGCTGTTTTTTATAATTAAGAGAAAATTAAATATTTTTGCTCTTTTCTTCAGACAATTGTTTGATAAATATTAGTTTTTGGATAAATATATTGTAATTTCGTAGTCAGCAATTATAACGATCAATTCAGAAGAAGAATATGCCGTTTGGAAGGGGGATCAATTGTACCCAACTCTAGGGGATCATTTGTACCCATAATTAACATTTTAGAAAACTTTTTCTGAAAAAAGTTGAGAGTTTTCCATTACTTTGAAAATATGGCGTTATGAAGTTTATTTAACGTTCGAACGATTGATACATTGGAACAAATATTTTTTTCATAATTTTCCCATGTAAGGAACATTTTAAAGTGATGAAAAAAGATCTTCAAGTTACATTTTGTGAAATTTTTCAAACAAAGTTCAATTACTCAAACAATTATTTTGTTAAAATTTTTTAAACTACAAGCATTGTTATTTTGCTCATTTTTCTAGAACATTTGATCTTTGTAAGACATTCCAGTTTCGAGATATAGCTAAGGAATCAAGTATCCCCAGGGATCAAGTATCCTCATTCTCCCCTATGCTTTTTATTCATATCAAAATATTCCACCTGATTAATATATAATTTGGTTTTTCACTCCTGAAAGCTGTCATACATTTACGAAAGACACAGTGCCCCAAGTGGAGTTTTGGACCCAACACGATTCCGGATGGAAAGAAAACAAAAACAACAAACCCTTACACATCCCACTACCAATACACTACAACCAACTTTTGTAGCCGCTCTAAAAGCCACTTGTGTGTTTTTCATCAATATATTACTGGCTGTCTGTGCCTGGTGACTGTGATATAAGCGTGAAATACAAGCGGCGGGCGGCGAGGGGAGAAAAAAAAGAGAATGGTCCTCCTCCTCTCTGAATGGGTCCAGTCAATTGGAACCGTTTAGTGTCTGTTTTTTTTGGATGTGCTTGCTGCTAACCCTTTATGCCACTTGTTCCGCACCCGGGCTTGGACACCAAATCGAAAATAATCACACTTTTCAGCATCGATATTCCAGTCAGTGGTTTTGATTAGTTGTCGTTCGATTGTTGAAAAAGCACTGAGCACTGAGTCCACTTCTCATTTGGTTTAAAAAATGAACTTGGGGGAACTACGTGTTTCCAAGCCCTTTTAGCTCTATAACATATATGTATCTATGTAGCTATGTCGAATGTTGATAGTTTGTCCATGGCTGAAACATCGATGTAACAGCGCAATCGTTACAGTGCTGTTTTTTTTCGCTTTGATTGATGAACTAACTCCGGGGCTATTTCCGATTTGATGATTCACACTCGCTGGCGCTGACTTTTTTGCCAATCCAATGGGCATATCCCGCTACTTGATAAATCACAGGTTGAAAGGCCAAGAGTAGCGAGCATACAGAACTAGAAATAAATAACACGGAACCTTCAGGCCTCAGGCATTCACCAATACACCAGGTCACTACACTTTGAACACCACGTTGACGATTCAACACACTTCGCTGCAACAATCTTTCCTTAACCGATGCACAAACTCAACTAAAATAGTGTCGTATGGTGAACTTTTTGGACCTGTTTGCGAGACGAGCAGAAGACAATCGATCGGATGTTGGTAGGTATATATGGCTGGACCTGTGACCATTAATGAAAACGACGAGAAACAAGACGATCAACGCGATATCCGCACACATCCATCCATCCGCTGCTGGTGCAGTTCGAATCGCTTCGTTTGCTACGTCAAGCGTAGCCACATGAGTCTCACAGCTCTCTATATTTTTATACCTTTCTTGGTTTAAACTTTCCATTCACACCGACAACTTTTATGATTCCAAAAGAGAATAACACAAACCTTAATACAGAAAACCACCCCTTTGGCTTGGCCCTCCCCCGCTGTGTCAACCAACGAAAGAAAACCCAATAATCTTGACCCAAAAGTGAGTGCAGGCAGACCCTCACTCTACTCTACTCTACTCTCAACAACACACGACACATCACTGTGTGAGCCATTATGGGCATGGGACAGTGTCCGCCGCGAGACTTGGCCACATTTACAACGAACCGGTGTGTGCACATCAGCTCTGTTTTGACATTACTTTGCTGCCTCTAGTCATTCGTCCGCTCTATGTTATAAACTTGGACACATCAGTTGTCCAACTTGGACCGTTTGTGTGTACCGTTCAGTTATGTTACTTGAATATGTATTCTCTCTCCTCCTCTCTTGGCCATTTTATGCTAAATGTTGGGTGGTTGTAACAAAGACTTTCTGTGCTGCTGGAAGGTATGGCTGTTTGCTATGAATTAACATCAGCCCATTGCACAGTGGGATCAAGCATATTCAAACAGCTTATTGTAGACATTGAGGAACACAGCGAATTAAGAAAATTTGAATCTGATATTCTGAACCAGTGATATCCTACTGCTCCTTGATTGCGTTGAGAGCTTCCGGAGGCATTTGTAGGCCTCAGAGGAGCAAAGAGATCATATTCTGAGCGTTCAGAACTCAGGTCTGAAATTGTTTTCTTTAACTGAAATCAGAATCCAAAATCAGAGACTGATTCTAAATTCCTAATCTTGATTCGTTAAGCGGTGAGAAGTGATGTCCCTTTCAGTAAAACATCTTAAGATTATGAAATTTTATAGACGGATAGACAGTTAGAAGAAATGAAAATTTGTGAAAATAAGTGGGTAGAATTTATTAAAAGCATTATCATCACATACCAAATTTTTGTTCGGCATGGGCCAAATACTATGAAGTGGTAAATACAGATAGAGTTAGCATTAGTAGGCCAAGTGTGGTTTGCACAACAAGCGGAAACTTGCAGTGCGAATGAACAAAAAAGATGATATGTGAACGCTCAGATAAGCTTCCTTTAACTCAGAAACGGATCTATTGATGTGTAGCTTTCCCAAGCAACTAAAATTCCCTTAAAAAGGTTTCATAGAAGCTTAATCAGCTCTCGTTTCTGTCTGAAGAGAATGCTAGTCAGCCCAAAATTTAAGTTCTTAAAACTACTTTCAAGTTCGTTTAGGTGGCTGTAGAGAATGCTATTCGGCTTCTAAGAGAATGTCAAAAAATTTCTTCGGGCCGAAAAAAAAATCCGGTTGACAGATTGCTCTGACAACCCGATGACATGCTATGTTGCCGGTCTATCATGGTCTATCTCATTGATTTTAATTATATTGTTTTGATTACAAAAGCTACTTACGCCTAGAGAATTGAACTGCTGCTCTCTAGGTTGCAATGGAACTCACCAGTCTCTCGACCAATCAAACAATAGTTCATTGCCACTGTAATAATAAGTATAACTTAATGTCATTTGAGATGATTGAATGGGTTGGTCAATAGATTGTACCTTATTTCGATCAAAGGACTTTCAGTACATTGAATTTACCAAAAAAAAAAATCAAATTGTGTAATGATTTGTTTTAATTTCTGATCCGAAATCGGACATTTCATAATTATTTTCATCAAAATTAATAAGAATTTTTTTGAAGCATTGAACACATTTGAAGCGCTTCAACGAAAAAATAATAGTACAAGTTTCTTCTATCTTTTCCTGATTTTGTTTAAATAATGGAAAAATTTTGCTCTTATTTGGATTAGTATTTGAAAATTTTGAATGGAATGCACGGTTTTCACCCGTTTTAAAAACAAATTGTCAGGTTCGTAAACGTGCTGAAAAGTTCTGGAAAGCATGACATAAAATTCCATTGTTTTTCGCACCACTCGCACTTGATTCATAAAGACAAGCACGCACATAGAATCGCTTGATCAGATAATTATTTTTACTTTGTTGAAAAGAAATTAATTTTAATATGAATTAAAACCTCATTAAATCTGCCAGCCTAACTTTTAATGTTTACTTCATGCCTATCCTTGGCGCTCATTCTTGTTTATTATGAAAATAAAACAATTCCCGTGGTAACTATGGCAACTATGGTAACGCACTATGAGAGATTGTCATACAATTGTCATTGCGGACATTGGGGTTTTGGTTTTATCAACGCTTTTGTTTGTTCTTCGAAATTATCGACGACGTCCGGTGAGTTTGAATAATAATCAATTTACTAGTTTTATATATGTTTCGAGCCCCTATCCTTTCAGTGGCTGCCCTTTTATATTTTAAACACTTCTAGCCAGCTCTAAATTGTAAAAAAAACACGTTTGAAAAGTTCGAACAATATTAGGTAGCCCTTCAAAGACGGGTGACCTGGAAATCTGGAAAACTGATCTGATCGTTTCATAATTACTTTTCATAGAGGATAGGTCCGAAAAACTGAGACTGGAGAAATTATAAAAAAGCTTCAAATCTTGAGATCGGAACTGAACTTTTCAAAACTTGTTAAATATCCACGTAAAACATGAAAAAAAATCAGCCGGACCTAAATGATCTCGTCCGAAAACTTTAACTATTTCATTTTTTTCTGATTTCCTTCATTTTCTCATACTTTCTATTCTTATTAGTTATTCTGAAGCATCTCAACACTGTATTTTCATAGACATTCACGTTTACATCAATGCATTGTACGTAGAAGTTGTTTTGTATTCAGTGATCATAAATTTGCCTTGTTATTTTTTATCAAACCTTTTTTTTAAAGTTTTCCTCATTTTTCAATATCTTAAGAATGGAACAGTTCTGAAATTCGAGCATTTTTTAAACAAAGTGTCAAAGTGATTTTTTCCGATTTTTGTCCGCGTGAGTTCTATTAGTACAACACAGTGCCATGCTTTGTTGATTTTTCTGTGTTTTCTCTGCTACTTTGATCATGAGGTTTGACAGCTCTGAGCGCTAGTGGCGACTCCACTCGGAAAATTAGCTTTTTCCATCGATCCATTGAAATACACCACCAGTGTTGGAAGCTGGAAAAAATACATACCTATTCATTAAAGAGGTATTTTTGGGCTGATGTTTTCCCTAAAAATTCATTTTAAACTACGCACAAATGTTTTCATATTAATTGGGTTGTATAATAAGACCGTTTCTATCAAGTTAAGGACGATAGGCCGAATGTTCATAAAGCCGAATGGTCACAAGGCTGAATGGTTATTAGCCTGAATGGTCGCAAAGCCGAATGGTCGAATCTGGCCTTGCATCCATTCGACCATTCGATGACTATCGACCTAACATGCAAGAAAGCGAAAATATGTTTTATAGGCCTGGCATAAATTCGCCCCAACGACCATTCAGCCTAACAACCATTCGGCCTAGTGACTATTCGGCTTAACGACCTTCTAGCATCCATTTGGCCTTACGACCATTCGGTCTATCGTCCATTCTGGCTTACGACCATTCGCCCTTACGACCATTTGGCCCGATGACTATTCGTCCTAATGACCATTCGGCCTTACGACCATTCGGCCTAGTGACCATTCGGCCTAGTGACCATTTGGCCCAACGACCATTCGGCCTATCGTCCATTCGGCCAAATAATATTCGTCCAAATAACCTTCGGCCTAATGTCCCGAATGTCATTTGATGTGCCACGTAAGTTCACTGAATAAAAGTATGGAGAAAGGTTGTCAGGTGGATTCAGTTTATATTGACTTTGCCAAAGCTTTCGACCGTGTGCCGCACAAAATATTGGTTGCAAAGCTGAATCGACTAGGTTTCCCGGCTTGGGCACTCGAGTGGATTGCCTCATATCTAACCGACCGTCAGGCTTTCACCAGGATACGAAACACGCGCTCACGAATGTTTGCCACACCGTCTGGAGTTCCTCAAGGGAGCCATCTCGGACCCTTGCTGTTTATAATCTTCGTGAATGACCTGTGCTCAACACTTCAGTCCGATACACTCCTCTACGCCGATGATCTGAAGATTTTCCGAAAGATCCATAACACTGTTGACTGTCTGGCTCTGCAAGCTGACATCGCTAGACTAGATGAGTGGTGCCGCTTAAACAGAATGTTAGCAAACGTAAAAAAGTGTAAAATTATAAACTTTTCTCGTGCAAGAAGAACGATTTATTTTGACTATCAACTAACCGGATTAGGCTGGAGAATGTGCAGTCTATTCTCGACCTAGGAGTAAAGATCGATAACAGGCTCACATTTGCAGAACATGTCGCGCTTACTTCTGCAAAAGGATTTGCTGCTCTCGGATTCCTACGTCGGAACACCAAGGATTTTGATAACGTTTATGCATTGAAAGCCATATACTGTGCTTCAGTACGTAGCATACTGGAGTATGCCGTCCAGGTGTGGGCTCCGGCTCAAAGCACACAATGCCATCGTCTTGAACGAGTTCAGCGATGTTTCCTAAGATACGCTCTACGGCGTCTTCCCTGGAATGACCCGATCCAACTTCCGCCGTACGAGGAAAGGTGTGCTCTGATATGCCTAACCTCACTCGAAAAGCGGCGCGTCGAACTGCAGCAAGGTTTTATATTCGACACATCGACCAACCGTATTGACTGTGCTTACATTCTACAACGTGTTAACATTAATGTACAAACGAGAACACTTCGACAACGTCAGTTTCTTTCAATTCCTCACCACCGTACTGCCTATGGCCAAAACCACCCAATTGACAAGTGTTGTGAACTTGTTAATTTAGTGTATCATTTGTTTAATTTTAATATGTGCAAACGTCGTTTTGAAATAGGCTTAAGAAGAATTTCCTAGTTTTGAGGTCATCAGTCTGTACGGTAATTAAACCAAAGACGAAATAAATAATAATAATGTCCCATTCGGCTTATTGTCCTATTCGGCCGAACATCCGTCGGCCTTTTAACCCATTCGGCCTAGCGACCATCGGCCTAGCGACCATCGGCCTAACATCTTCCGGCCGAATGTTTTTTCATCAATAACTTTGGTTCCTTCTGGCAGATTTTTTTTAATACAGTTTTTCTCAAAGCCTAAATTACGGTAAATATTCTATCCGCTGACTGAATTTCGATTAGATTTAATATTAAAAAAAAGTTATTTGACTTCAAAAATGAGCTAATTTTTTTAAGGATGATATTAATCAGTAAAGCAGGACTTGCCCTAACTGTGTCTTGTGTTCTCCAGTGTTAGGCCAACGGACTTCGCTTAGTCCCAATTCTGGGACAGTTCGGGCAAGTACTGCTCTGCAAGTACTCTGGCATACGAGGAGAACACGCTTCGAGAACGAGGAGTTGGTTTCCTATTAAGCCCACATGCCCTCATTAGATGGGAACCGATAAACGAAAGAATGATCGTAGCCAGATTCAGAACACGGGTTAGAAACCTTACAATGGTCCAGAGTTATGCGCCAAATGACGTTGTCGATTTGCAGGAGAAAAAGCAGTTTCACATTCAACTGAACAGCGTGGTTGAGAAAATTCCGAAGGGTGACATTTAAATCCATTTGGGCGACTTCAAGGCAAATATTGGCTCCGACAATCAGAACCTTGAGCGCATGATGGGGCGCCATGGTCTAGGGCAGATAAGCGAAAACGGAGGGCTGTTTGTAGAATTTTGTGGCAACAACAACAGTATGGTCATCGGTGGATCGCTCTTCCCCCACCGACCGGCACATAAGGTCACTTGGGTATCCCGAGATGGCCGAACAGAAAATCGAATTGACCACATATGCATCAACCGAAAGTGGAGAATGAGCCTTCTGATGTCCGCACCAAACGAAGCGCAGACATTGCATATGACCATCACCTCGTCCTTGGTGAGATACGACTCAGAGTCGCGCGTGTCCAGCGGCGAGAGGAGAAAGTCGGATGTCAATACGACGTCAGCCGGTTGGAGAATTCAGAGGTGAAAAGGGTCGCCATGGAACTGTTTGAATCCCGAGCCATGGAACTGCCGAAGAACAGTGGTGTGGAATCAAGAATGCGTTTATCACGACGAGCCATGGTACTCTCGGTAAAAAATGTGGAAAAAGAAGTGAATGGATGTCGAATGAAACTTGGAGGATGGTCGATGATTAGAGAAAGGCGAAAGTCGGAATTGAACAGGCATGTACCGGGTCAGCCAAAGCAGCCGCCCGCTTACGATATGTGGAGCTGGAAAAGGCAGTTAAACGAGCTTGTAGACGAGACAAGAGAAACTGGACAAACTCCCTAGCCGAAGAGGGAGGAAGAGCCACTGCCAATGGAGATATTCGATTACTTCAAGACATTTCTCGCCGCCTTAGTGGTGCAAGGTCTAATGCTAGAATGCCGCTTAAAGACCGAGCAGGTCAGTTATTGACCGATCAAACAGATCAGCTCAAACGATGGACTGAGCACTTCGAACAACTTTTCCGAGTCACGATTCGTGACTCACCAATAGCGATGGCCAACAGAACCCGCAGCTCGAGGCGCCAACAGTATGTCGCATTAATGGCGTCAACTCGGAAGCGCCCTCGCTGGCTGAAATAGAAGCGGCAATCAAAAACATGAAATCTAATAAACACCTGGAATCGATTGCATTTCTGCTAAGATGCTGAAAGCCGTCTATGCTTTTTCAGCACAATTTTTGCACCGTCTCTTCGCTGACACTTGGGATACTGCAACATTCCCGGTCGACTGGATGCAGGGTATCCTCGTAAAGGTCCCGAAGAAAGGAGACCTGACCGAGTGCGGTAACTGGCGTGTCATAACTTTGATCTGTGCAACTCTCAAAGTACTCTGCAAAGTAATACTGAACAGGATCCAGGAGAAAATCGACGCTACACTCCAACGGCAACAAGCTGGATTCCGATCCGGACGATCATGTGTGGACCACATCACAACGCTACGAATAATACTGGAACAAATCAACGAATTCCAGGACTCTCTTCTGCTGGTGTTCGTTGATTTCGAAAAAGCATTTGACCGACTGAACCACAAAAACATCTGGGCTGCTTTTAAATAGTGTTGAGTCGAAGGATGAACCACAAGCTCGCGCGACTCTACGGCGAACCCAGTATCCAGAAGGTGATGAAGGCTGGCCGAATACGCTTTGCAGGGCATGTTGCGACAATGCCGGACGACTGTCCTACAACCCGGGTGTTCGCTACGAACGAAACCGGTAAGAACGAGCAACGAGTGAGGTGGTTGGATAAAGTAGAGCGTGATCTGACGAATGTGGGATGTCCGAGAATAGGGAAAACGGTTGATTTGGACCGAGTTATTTGGAGGAATATTGTTCATCACGCTAATATCGCGTTTTAACACTGCATTCAATTTTTTGTCAGATGATTTCCATTACTTTAATTAACTTACTTCTATCAATAAGCGAGGTATTAAAATTGACAATCCAGAATGAAAGTCCCTATTGGAAATCATGACGCAAGTCCACGCTGTCACACATGTAAAATGCACGTAATCTCTCGAATGAAAAAGGTCCGTAAGGAAGGAGTGCAGTTCATGAGAGAAACAACAGAGCAAAGGAAACATCAGTGTTGTACACATTCCGTATATCAAACCAAAGGCAAAATATTTTGACAACGCAAATACCAACCACGCTCTTGCGCGGAATTCTGCCTGCTTGCTAACATAAAGAGAGATTGAGAGGAAGGTTGAAAACAACGAACATTTAACACTTGAACACGGATGGACGGAAAAGCATGTGGAAAAATGTATAATCCACGGTCAAGTGAAATATCGTTCAATAATTAGACCCGGTAGTAAAAATAAACTTTTCCTTGCAATTGTCGCAAATGGTAGCCAATTAATTTAAATGCTGACAATCGACAGTAGGGCAGTGGAAGATATAGTGTTTGTTGGCCTTTTGGGTTGATTTTTTTTCTTCTCTTTGTTGTATCATCTGTGGTTTTTGTTTGTGCGTTCGATGGTTTTGGATTTGGATTTTTGAGACAGATTTGCGCGTTTCATTCGCGTAATCACGTCTATCACCAGAATTTGGTCCCACTTGGGAATCGAGCGAGCACAAGTTTTTGACTATGTATCCCAGTCGCGTCTGGTTTCGCATCGTGCCATCATCATCAGCTCTAGACGTCAGCAACAGCATTAGCAACTTCGTCCCCACAGGAAGTGTTCCTTCGTCATCTATCGTTACAGCTGTTCGAGGTCGGTCCAAGCAGCAGATTGTGCATCATCTTGGGGTAGAGCAACGACAGTATGTTTCAGAAATGTAAAAATAAAACCAAGAGTTCAGAAGATGCCCTAGACCTAGTGAGACGTGATTTTCTCTGTTGTACACCGATTAATCAAATAGATTGGCACGTGAGTTCAGCAGCGGTTAAGCGTGGTGTCCATCCTCGAATACCATTTCCTCAAACAAAGCGTTTTTCTTCTGACAGGGCCTGCTGGACGACATAAGCTGGGAAAATCAGGAAAAACTTCTTAGCCTAACAGTGAACAACCCTCTAGTCGTTAAGTATCCGGTGAAGATACAATATCAGGTAGGAATCCTTATTGAAATCTTTTATGAAAATCGTACAATCAGAAATGATGTTCTTCCTTATCCATAGGTAGCATTTTTGAAACATATTATTCATCACCTGAACAAGATGGACGTGGAGCAGCACGATCAATTGTACGAAAAGTACTGCGGCCTTTTGACTGGACAGTCGGGAACGGAGGACCAACCGGGATTCAGCTATAAGCATTATGAAATGCCCGGAAATGGCGTAATCACACTGAAGGAATCTTCGGCATTCATATCCGAGGGAACCACAGGCCTATGCAGCTGGCAAGCTTCCAAAGCATTGTGCGAATTTATCATCCACAATCTGGAAGAGTTTCACGGCAAAAACATACTGGAATTGGGCTCGGGAGTCGGGCTATCAGGAATTTTCATGGCTAAACACTGCGAGCCATCGTTGATTGTGCTCTCGGATTGCCACAGTTCAGTTCTGGGGACGTTGAAGGAAAACGTGGAACTTAACTTTCCCAAGGGAGCAAAAATCGGTTGTGATAATCCATTGGTCAGCACCATTATCGATAACGGAGACTCATTGGTAGCAGTAATGGATTTGGACTGGAGCTACATCAATGCTTCCAACATCAATCAATTGATCGAACCGGACGTTATTGTTGGCGCCGATATCATCTATGACCACTCCTTGTTTCAAGGACTCATCGGAGCAATCAACTACTTGTTTGCTCTCTCCAATAATAAGTGCAAAATGGTTTTATCATGCACCGAACGTAACAAAAATACCTTGAGCGATTTTCTGGAATTGCTTAGTAAGTAAATTCACTTGGAAATTATTAAGCATTATTTTACAATAAACTATTTTACTTCCAGTATCAACTAAATATAGCGTTAATGAAGAAACCGTGAATCCTCCCAAACATTTTCACTGGGACACATCATCGGCTAAGGTGAGGATATTCTCCGTCACCCGGGATTGGAACTATCAATGAAAGCAGCAATAATATGAACCAAAAAAAACCCATCGCATACACTAACTAGCCTCAGATAAGTTAACCCGAGTCAGTCGTTGGAGCTAGGTCTTATGCTTTTCTATAACGATGGTATTATCATGATTGTAACACATAAATAATATGGTTATCAAATTCCTTCCATTTTCCTAGATGTTTCTATCCCGGTTCCAAAAAGTTCGACAAAATTATTAATATTTAATATTACATATACCTACACAGAGTTATTGTATAATGTGACACACTAGGTAGCAATTTTTATATATTTATGCTTCTAGAGCATGAGCTAGTGCAATGCGCTCTGCCCTTAATTAAAAACCAAAATTATCACGAAGCAAAGAAAGCTACTAGCCAAGATCATCAGACATAACCCGACAAGCATTCGTTTACAAATGAAAGTAGCGCGTGAAAAAATTCCCTAAATATTCTTTCCTCTCTAAAATTACGTAGTTCGCTTGAAATTCCACGAATAAAAGACAATATGTAAATCTAAGACCGCTGTTTGACTCTTTCAAGACAACTTTCCCGTGTAGATCAAAATTTGTCAAAATTTAGACTTCAATCAATATTTCAGATTCAAATTCAAAAATTCTATCTTATTATAATCATTCAGAACCAGATTTCAAGTTAAAATTGAGATTTAAATTTCAGATTAAGGGGGTCAAATCCAGAATTGAGATTCAAATATTTTTATTCTTTTTTTTTAATTTTTTTAATGTTATTATTTTGCTAAAAGTTTTTGAACTTTCATTTCAACGGTACTTAAGTTTAACTTTTTTGATTTTTTATTGTTTCAGCAATTTTTTAAGATTTTTTTTTTGTTCCTCTATTTAAGAATTATTTTTTACATTTTTTATTCGTTTACATTTTTTTATTTTTTATTTTTTGAAATTTGTGTTATTTTCTTCTATTATGTTTTGTGAGCCTACTTGGTTGGATTATTTTACTGAATCAAAGCAATCGTAAGATTCCCTTTAATTCAACCACAGTAAGTGCAGATACTTACCGGTTTTTCAATAGCAACTTAACTCAGTGAGCGTTTTCGATTGACAATCGAAATCGATTGACAATCAAAAACGCTCACTGAAGAAGATAGTAAGTTGCAATCCAAATACCGGTATCTGAACTTTTCTTATACTGTGGTTGAATTAAAGGGAATCTTTCAATTGCTATGGTTCAGTTATTTTCTTCTTGTTTTTTATATTATTTTGTTTATTTTTCATTTTTTAAAGTTTCCTTTTATATTGTTCTTTCATTTTTATTTTTTATTTTCTTGTTTATTATTTGTTTTTCTTCGTTTTGTTTTTGTTTTATTATTTCTGTTCCATTTGTTTTTAATAATTTCACCCCCTTGCTTTTTTTATTTTATTTTTTTTCTTGTTTGTTACGTTTTCATATATTTTTAGATTTGAATTCAAGATTTCAAGTTTCAGATTTCGTATTCGAATTCCAAATGCAAATTTCAGATTTTGGGATGAATCATCCCAGAGGATGAAAATCCCGTATAAAAAAAATTCAGATTAGGATTGATAATCCAGATTCATATTTCATATTAAACTTTCAGATTCAAGTTTCGAATTTCAGTCTCGTTTGAACTACGGTACGTTGCACATCGTGTGTGTGAGCTGAATCGAAATCTAATTTATTTTTCTTCTCTCCTTCCACACGCTATTGTCGAGCGGTGCAATGACCCACAACGATACACCAAGGTCATCGAAAAATGAAGTTCGAGTGCGGAAATATCACGAAAATTATGCTGGGCCATATCTCGTTATGGCTGAAACAAATGTCGGAAATATATCTGCTGCGAAGATTGCTAAAAGTCTGGTGAAGAAATTTGGTGACGATTTTATACGTGCTATGCCGGTTTCTAAAACCAAAATGAAAATTTTGATGCGATCGAGGGATGCTGCTAATGAAATAGCAGGCATCGGTACCTCAAATGAAGTGCGTTTTTTTATCCCCCAACGGCTGGTGGAGTGCCTTGGGGTAGCCTATATTGAGCCGGATATTTGTGATGAAGAATTGAAGTTTGCTAATGCGTACGATAAACGCAAGTCGAATCAAGTTGATAACCCGGAGATAGTTCATGCTCGTCGTGTGCTTAGAAAATTAGCTGATGATAAAGAGGAAGCCCTGTTTACGGTGATTTTTACTTTCGCTGGGCAGAGTTTACCTACTCACATCGAGTTGAATAGAGTGCTTTATTCTGTTAAGCAGTACATTTATCCTGTCCGCCAGTGTGGTAACTGCTGGCGCTTGGGACATGATAAAAAAGGATGCAAGAGTGCTAAACGCTGTAACCAATGCTTGGAGCAAGTGGGCGGCGAAGATCATGCATGTGAAAATAGTGAGCCCCAGTGCGTTAACTGTTTGGGCTCCCATCGGGCCAATGATCACAAGCTTTGTCCGAAAATAATTCAAAAAAAGAAAACCGATAAAGAGCGGCGCGACACTTTTTCACAAGGACGTGTCGATTGGTTTTGTGGAACAACTTCAAATGAATCATCAAACTCACTAACTATCATCTCCCAACCAACAACAAAATCCACCGTGGCAGTTGCTTGCCAAACAAGTAATGTTGACAAGAATGGGTCTAATCCTTCCAGCAAACGTCGTCATAATGTCGATTCGGACGATGAGCTTCCCCAACTTGAAGTTAACATTTCTGACGGGGTTTGCGATTCGATCCGATCGACGATTGAATCTACTGAGGTCATCGATATCGTTGCAGAGGCTCTGGAAGTTCCTGAGGAAGATGTTGAAACTCGACAAAAAATTCAACAAATGGTTTTGGAGAGAATTTCGGATGTTGTAAGTGATAAAATGAAAGGATATTTTGCTAATCTCAGATTATGAAAAACACCACACCGAGCACTTTAACAGCCACCGTTCCTCTGCAATGTCTACAATGGAATTGTAGAGGGATAAATAGTAAACGCTCATCTTTAATCCAGCTCATAAATACACACAATATCAATATTTCGCTTTTGAGTGAAACACATCTCGACAATCACACAAACTTTAGTCTACCGCAGCACACCATTTTTCGTAAAGATCACAGACGAAACTCGATGGGCGTAGCCATCGCGATTCGTTCAGAACTGAATCCCGTAGCATTTCCTATTGCACTGTCAGCGGATATTCAAGCCGTTGCCTGCCAGATCAAATACATCTCCGGGTTGATCACTATTGTATCTGTGTACATACACCCGCAAGCCAACATATCGCAGACTCAGTTTGATAATTTTTTATCAACCGTTCCGAAACCGTGCATCATTGGAGGAGACTTTAACGCAAAACATCACCTATGGGGAAGCGATCATGGAAACACACGTGGAGACCGTCTTCATCAAGCCATCGAAACATCTCATCTCGTCATTCTCAACAATGGTCAGCCAACTAGGTTTGATGTAAACCGGTCGTGGGGCGCAATTGATATCACGCTGGTTTCTTCGAGCCTTAGTTTGTGCTTCGACTGGGAGGTTTTGGATTCACCAAATGGAAGCGATCATTTTCCGATAGTTTTTCATTCGAGTACTACATGCGCGATGAAATTCTACTCTGGAATCAATGTTCGGAAAATCGACTGGGAACGTTTTACCGGAAGCCTCGAGGAATCATTCGTCGAAAATGGAGAACCGGATAGCTTTGATGTCTTCTTTGAGCTGATTTGGCAAGCACTGCGCAGATCCTGTCCATCAGTAAACTCGAACCACACTCGCCGAATACCGCAACCCTATTGGGACGAAGAGCTAACAGAAGCGAAGAAAGCCACCAGAGTTGCTTTCCGCGCTTGGAAACGAGAGCTGTCAACCGAAGCTTACGAAGGGTACGCTAATACAGAACGAAGGTTCAGAAATTTGGTACGCGAGAAGAAGAGGAAAAGTTGGCAACATTTTTGTGATAGTTGTGATAGTTCTACGTCCCTCACAACCTTATGGAGGATGGCTAGAAGATTCAAAGGGCGCGGAGAGCCATCAAAAAACCTTAGAATTTCGGACAATTTGGCCAACGATGTTTTGGACAAGTTGGCTCCCTCATCTGCCAAAAATCCACCCCCGGCTTTTCTACAATGTTTGTGTTGCCCTCAAACTGGTTTACCATTCTCAGTATCGGATATTCAAGCAGTTTTAAAAATCGGTAAAGATTCGGCTCCTGGTTTGGATGGTGTTCCATATTCCGTCATAAATCATCTCCCATGGGCGGCGCTTAGTCAGTTGCGAAAAATCTATTGCCAAATTTTTGCTTCAGGAAGAATTCCGGAAAGCTGGAAAACCTTTAAAATTGTACCGATTCCTAAAAGTGGTCATGATCCGATTTCTCCTTCTGCTGTTCGCCCAATCGCGTTAGCTTCATGTTTTCGCAAAGTGTATGAACTCATAATCAAAGATCGACTAGAACATTTCATCGAAAACAACAACTTATTCCCTTCAGCTATCAACGGTTTTAGGAAAGGACGAGGAACAATGGATGCGTTGTTTCCCCTGATTAATGAAGCTTCTTTAGCTTTGAAAAGAAGAGAGCATGTGGTGATATGTAGCCTCGATATCAAAGCCGCCTACGACAACGTGGAAATTAATGTTCTGGTCCGCGAATTACGCTCATTAACAGTCCCTGAATGCCTAGTAAGAAGTATCTTCCATCTTTTTGAAGAAAGGAATTTGTGCATTTCAAATGGATTAGATTCAATATCTAGGACAACGTGGAAAGGCCTTCCTCAGGGATCTCCACTAAGTCCGTTATGCTTTAATGTTGTGATCAGTGGATTGATCAACAGTGTCCCTCCTGATGTGATAACCGTAAATTACGCCGATGACACAACAATTGCTGTAAGAGGAACCTCGCTGGAGCATAGTTGCGAATCTCTCCAAAGGGCAGTGGATATAGTTGTGGAAAATATTTTCGACCTTGGGTTAGAACTTTCGCCCACGAAATGTAAGTGCCTTCTGATCTCGACACAACAATGCGATAATCCCCCAGAAATAAATATCGGCGGTTGCACTTTGGAATACGTCAGATCCCTGAGGTTACTCGGCATGTACCTCACACGAAATCTGTCGTGGTCGTGTCATATTAGAGAGGTACAAAAACGTACGGCTCCGTATCTTAACTTTCTACGAAGCATATCGGGCCAGTCATGGGGAGCACATCCAGCAGCAATGTTAGCTATTTTCAAGTCATGTGTGAGATCAATATTGGAATACGGTTCCATATTTATGACGGAGTTAACACAAAAAGAAGCCATCGTTTTGGATAGACTACAATGGGCAGGAATTCGAATCTGTTTGGGCTCCACAAAAACCACCCACACAGGTTCACTCGAAGTGATGGCTGGTATTATTCCGCTGCAACAAAGAAGAGAACTTGCTGTCATGCGTTTTGTAAATAAAAGAGCGTCACTTTCTTCTTGGCATGGTCAATACTCCAGACCGATCTTGGAAGGTGGCTTAGTGGCTACGGGAATACACCGCGCCATAAGAATGCTTAACGAATTTATTCCACTTGAACAGCCTCTAAATAATCTCCCATGCTACATGGTCAACCGTGAAGTTGTAAGAACAATAATATCCATTGATCTCACTGTTAAACGGTTATGTTCAGAACACCAGAACTCATCGGCAGCTGATTTGGTTTCAAACTATCTCTTGGAAGTGTATGCCAACGCGAAAATCTTGGCAACTGACGGGTCGAAAGATATACACGGCACAGGTTATGCTGTGGTAAATAGTTTTGGAGCGCCTGCAGAAGGGATCAAACTCGACAGTAAAGCATCAGTTTATATGGCAGAGCTTCTAGCAATCAGGCATGCTGCGAAAATGATCGTAAGCCTTCCTGTTGCTCAGTATATTATTCTAACCGATAGTTTGAGTTGTCTCACGAGCCTTCAAAAAATCAACATCAATCAAAAATATCCCGTTGCTTGGTACGATATAAAAGCTTCCATTCTTGAAGGACAAAGAATGGGGCACGAGATCCATCTGATATGGGTTCCGTCTCACAGAGGTATTCCAATGAACGAGTTGGCAGATCAAGAGGCGAAAAGTGCGTGCATCAATGGTGGTACAGTAGATTATATTTTAACATCATTCGACATCCAGTTTCCGATTCGGCGTACAACAGTGCACAAATGGCAAGCAAAGTGGAATGCAGGAACTAAAGGACGTTTCTGTCACAGCATCATCTCTAACGTTTCGCTCCAACCATGGTTTAGTAGCTTGGATCTCAACCGCAGACAAATTGTAATCCTTTCCAAATTAATATCAAATCATTCACGGCTCCCTGCTCATCTGACTAGAAATGGTATCCTATTGGACGCGACGTGCAGTTGTGGCGAATCCATCGCAGATCCTGATCACATTATCTTCGCATGCAGCAGATTTGAAAATCTTCGTAGACCTATTTGGCGAATTTTAATGAAAAAAGGAATTCCACCCGATATTCATTTGATACTAAAAAAGAAAGACATTGAATTATATAAAACGATAGCTAATTTTGTAATTGAATGTAAAATAGACATGTAAGTAGAAGAGTAATTAACACTTGGCCGGTTATGTTATAGAGGTAAAGCCAATAAAAAAATTAAAAAAAAAAAAAAAAAAAAAAAGTTTCGAATTCAGATTCAGATTTCAAAAAACTCACTTGATGATACTGAGAACGAATCATTACGATGGCAGACTGGAATGATTCGATATCCGAAATCCGATGAAGATCGCTTCTCTTCTCACAAGGACCTGTTCGGATAGTTTTATCCAAATGACACAGCTCCGTGAATGATATCATAATCTATATATTCTGTCACGAGAATAAACTTCTGGATCATAATCACATACAAATAGTAGAAAGAGACTTACGTTTATGGAGGTGGTTGGTTTCAAAGTGCCCCACTCTAAGCCAGGTGCGACAAATCATCCAGCTCCGGGGGTGGTGGCGCTTGCTGCTGCACCACCGAGCCACTCCCGCCACCATTGTTGATAAACAGTGGCTTGCTGATGACGTTGGCCGTGGGACCCTGCTGCGAACCGCTTTGATTGATGAGAACCACCTTCTGTCCAGATGACGATTGCGGTTCGATTTTGATCAAACCCGGCTGGATCGGAACCGCACTTGACCTCTGGCTCTGCTGAATGATGCCTACAAAATCCTCTGAAGGGCAGAAGAAGAATGTTTTAAACTAAGAAAGGATAAGGATTTTTTTTTCGAAATACCTTGTGACGGAGATGGTGTTTGCTGACGCTGTGAAACAATAACTATTTTCTGCTGCTGTCCACCGGTGTTCTGGGATGACTGGCGCTGCATTAGACCACTGGAACCGGAGTGCTGTTTGCTTGTTACAATACTGCTACTGGCGCTGGCTATCAAAGGCGTTTGGGGACGAGCTGGTGCACTAGCTGCTGTGGTCACAATTGACGGATTTGCGCTGGGTGTGCTAGTGTTGGTGCAGGAGGGAGTAGGTGGAGGTGCTGTTCTGGCTTTGATGACCCCCTGGTGCAGTGTGGGCCCCAGGAAGCCGTAGTCTTTCCTGTAAGGGAAAACATGTCATTAAGTGGTGATAAAGTTTGAACATTTTCAAAGTTTACTTGTATTCCTCAACCACGTCCGGAGGATTGCGTAGCGTCTTCAAAACAGGAGAACAAGCTTTTTGAAGCATAGCTCTGATATGACCGGCTGCAATTTTGTCCGTAGCGCTGATGTTGCTACCCTGCAGATGCACCTCGACACGATCCGAGATGAACTTTAAGCGGGGAATAATAAACACTTTGATGACTTCGGTACCGAGCTCAGAGAGTCCCTCGAGGGCACCGTACAACGAAGACAGAGGAGTTTTGTCGTTTTGCAGCGCCGAGCTGAACAAACGAGTGACACGTGTTTGCAGATTGTTGGTGGAAGTGTTGAAATTCTTACAGATCTGTGCCATCAAACGGGCTGCAAAATCTCGCAGGGCCCAGTGGTTGTCCAGCTCCGGACGCATGCACAACTGCCGCGAAACTATGCACGTCGAAACAGATGGGATTAGTTCGTGGAGCTGAAAACAGGTTTTTAAAAAAATTGTCAAATTCCCTGGAATCATTTGGTAGAAAACAAACTTACATATTTCTCCAAGTAAAGTGCCGGATTATCCAACAGGGCGCGTACCATTCGCATCAGATAGATGAGCAGAGCAAGGTTGTTTTGGACAACATTTACCTTAACGCCTTCGGCTATGAAAGTGCACATTCTGGGCAGCATCTCGTACAAACCTGGATCGCAAGCCAGCGATGTAAGTGCTTCGGCTCTGCGGCCTTCATCTGAACCGACGCACGCCTCTGTGATTTCCTTGTAGTATAGCTGTTGTTCCACCGAAAGCTCGTGGGTGGCCAGCTGCTTAACGTGTACGGTTTCCACGTTCTTCAGTTTCTGAGCCTTGATAGCCGGTTTCCCGGTCGTATCCTTCAAATGAGCCTTATCCAGTTTGCTAACCGGATTGACTGAATCCAACGCCTGGGCATCCTTTGACAAAGGAGGAGGATTCTCCGGAACCGTAGGTTGAATTCCGTCAACACAGAGCCAGTGAGCCCGCATGGTAATTTCCAAAGGAATCTTCGGAGGACCTGTTTGGACAACATCGGCCAAGTCGATTTCCTTCTCTTCAATGAAATGCAGCTCTCGACCACCGCCGGAAGCGAATCTGAACGGAATGAAATCCGGCGAAACAAACCCATACTGAGGTTCAATGTTCCGCACCTTAAGCGAGTGGTCGATGTCAGCGATCGACATCTTCATCCGCTTGGAGTGGTGCATGAACTTGGCAGCATCCTGCACGATTTGCTTCAACTTGAACGAAACATCGTCGGCCAATTCCTTGGCGGCGTCATCCGGCAACGTTCCTACACCAATACTTTCCGCTATTACCTTGATCGATTCTAGCGACAGGGTCGTCCCGTACATCGTTTTATCGGATGGTCTCTCGGATTCACTCATTTTCACCTGATTTCATCAATGATTTAAGCCGTAAATCATTCAATAAACTAGGAATTTGTGAAAAACTTTTCAGAACTAAAATTTTGTTTGGAAACTTTTTTGAATAAAAACGCTATACAGACGCCGAATAAAAATAAAAACAAAAAACGTCATCCAACTTTTGCACGCTTAACTATCAAATGCAAATAATTGCGCACATGTACTCAAAAACTCGAGAACTCAAATCTGTTACCATATTCTGGCTAGGATGGAGATTTATAACTTTTTATAATGTCTAAGTTATTACATTACGCAGAAGGATGTAATCAGCCCCCAAATTATATATTCCTAGCTTTTCTATACAAAATATTTTTGAAATTAGTTTTTATAACAAACCTTTAAATTGGTGAAATTTCATTAGGTTGTGATGATTTTTAAGCCACTTTTATTTCAGGGTAATTTGAAGATATCCTATAGGATATCTATATAGGCAGACACATAGTCCCAATGTGTGGAATTTTTGCAGTGTACATTTGACGATAACATAACTCTAATAACTGAAATAAAACGATGTATTTCTGAAGGACCGGAAGACAGCTTATTGAATTTCTTAGTATGCATAGACTATAATAAGTTATCTTTTGAAAAATACTCCTGGTAGTTCACCGGTTCGCATCGCATTGCACTCACTATATGGCCGATGAAATAGTGAGAGCGATGCGATGCGAACCGGTGAACGCGGCCAATGCTAACTCGAACGGCAGAATAAATTAACATCAGGTTTAAGCGATTCACATTCATTTTCATCAAATGTAGTTCGCCGCATTGAATCGCATTCGCCAATTCACATCGCTCGCACTCACTATATCATCAGATCCGGCCTAAAACAAAAGGGATACCCATTTTGAGGAATGGCGAAACCCACTAGGCTTACCACTAACGCATTTACCGAGTAGGTTTTAATTATCTGTGCAGAGTAAGGAAGCGAAAGAGAGAAAAAACACAACAAAAGCGCGCGGACGGAAAACAAAAACGAAAAAGGAACCGGCGAACGCGCCGTCGCAAATCTTGCCAAAACACACACGACGTCGGGTTCGTTCCAGCTGTCAAAACTTGGCAGATTGCGTAAGAGCAAGGGAAGCGGCACATGTGTCCGTTTCGTAGGAGTGAGCGAGAAAATCGCTGGTCTGCTGCTCGCTCGCGCGACGTTTTCCGAAACACACGGGACGGCGCTGCTTTGCTGCTGCTTATCTTTCGCTTTCGTTCCACCGCTACTGGCTGATCATCCTTTCGGTGTTGCTTGTCGCTCGTCCACGGACCAATCGAAGTCTGGTGTGTACGGAAAATCGCGTTTTTTCCCTGACGTTGCGTGCGTGCGTTTCTTGAATTCTGTGTGGGCGAACGCGGAGTGTGATTTATTTCACGGTTCGTGATCGATAAGTGTTTGCGGTCGTGTACGGTTTTAAATCCTGCTAGATTTTCTCGAGAGTCCTTCGCAAATCGCGCTGGTGTGGTCATTTTTTTCCACGATTTCTCGGGAACTGAGAGGCAAGATTGGTGTGTTTGCTTTTGCTAAAGGAGGATAGCGAGCTCGATTAAGACACAAAAAAGCTTTCGTGCGATAATTTGGTAGTTTTCGTCAGCAGGAACCTCGAGAATCTGACTTCCTGTTTCCAGTGTGAGTTGGCTTTTTCAGGGAATAATCCGTAATTCATCTCTGAAAAGTTTTGGAACTGTTCCATCTGTTGGAAGAACAAAATTTGATCGATAATTTCCGATCCCTTTATTTGACCGTGAAAAGGCAAACGAACCCGTCTGGATCTGGAATAAACTAGTGTGGAAGTTAGAACCAATAAATAAGTGGCCAGCAATCTGTTCCGAACGGATTTCTACGCTTGCTAGATTCTTCTGGAAATCTATTCTGATTAGACCTCAGGTAAGTCCCATGCGAGTTCAGTTCAAGCACGTAATAAAACCCTCCCGAAAACGTGTACGATTTTGCACCTTTTTTTGGTGCTGCTCCCCTGCCAGCCAGACACATGCATGAATAGGAAAGGCATGGTGCTTTTTCATTCGGATTGCATTTTTTTCTCACGCGGTCGAAAATGCGCGTATGAAAGTGTCAATAATTTAGGTCTGTTCAATGAAGTCTGGTCGAAATAGGAAATAGGTCGAAACTAAAGAGACTGTAGTATAAACAAAAAGGCGCCATCTGATCCCTATATCCCCCCCCCTCTCACTAATCAAAAGTTAGGAAAAATACTCCCGGCACATAAAAACTTTATAAGTAAAATGCCTTAATAAAACCATATGTAAATAAAAAAAATCTGATCCCTTTGAAAATAATACAATCAGCAACCATGCTGCAGTGTTGCCCCAGGATTGCCATTAATAAATCGGTATCGAATTCGGAAAACGGCGAATGCGCCAACCTCGCTGTTTCGAGAAAAACGCGTTCAAAGTTTGACAGCTCCCATAAGCTCGCAGCAGAAATTTTATTTTAATATTTTTTCAGAACATCCGTTTGTTGCTATTGAAAAATATACGGATAAGCGGTTCCGAAAATAGCAACTGAAAGGTATCGGATCATAGATTGGGAGATATTGGAAGAAAGCTCTTGGCTTCAGCATAAAGGGAATCGATTCGGGGTCGTGGCCATGGCCAATCTGACCGGTTCCGGAACAAAATATGTCAAAGTTATCGGATTGAGACTTGCGGCATATCAATAGAAAGTCTTCGAATCTTTTCTCCTATCGATTCCTTTCATGAAGAGGCCAAGAGCTTTCTATCAACATGTCGCAAGTCTCGATTCGATAACTTTGACATATTTCGTTCCCGAACCGGCCAGATCGGCCTTGGCCACGACCAAGTGTCCCCGAATCGCTTCTCCTATCGATTCTCTTCGTGAAGAGGCCAAGAGCTTTCTATCAATATGTCGCAAGTTTCAATCCGATATTAATATTATTATTATTTTTATTAAAGACATTTTACCAATAATATGGAATTCGTGTCTGTTTTCAATCCGATAACTAGGGACCGAATGTTAAAAAGGTCCTTAAAATTAAAAAAAAAATCCGATAACTTTGACTATTTTGTTCCGGAACCAGCCAAATTGGCCATGGCCACGACTGTTATTCGGACTTCTCAAGGGTAGGGAAACAAGTCTTTGTAGTGATGGATTCAAAAGGACTCAAAGCTATAATTGAATTACAATTAGATACAAAAAAAACATATCACATGGTCGCTTACATTCAAAGTTTCCTACTTCACACAAGATTACTTCCTCGATGGCTACTACGACTGCTTTTTATCAGGTCCTATCAAATAATTTTCTTATTAGGCTATGCTTTAAACTAAATCTAAAAACTTACGTCACGTGAGATCAGACAGGCCAACTTCTTTCCACAATACACGGCTTTCAGCACATTAAACCTAAACATATAAACATTTGAATTTTGCTCTCCTTCCTAAATTCGGTTACTTACGGTACGCATGGACTCAATCAATTTGCTCTGTAATTCCTGTCGATTCAACGGCACTCGCACTCGATCTAAATAAAAGCTTCCTGTTAGCACTTGATCCTTTTCTCTACTTTTTCTACTTACAGATCCAGTCTAGAGTTTCTTTCCGATAAGCGGCAGTGCCCGTAATCACTCAAATTACTCCAAATCAATTTGATCACAAGCTCTTTCTAGCTAAACCGAATTCATAACAGAACAAAATGGTGTAAACATTCATCATACTTTTACTAACACAAATTTCTGTACACAATTCTATACCTATTCCGTACACAATTCTACACCTATCTTATCAATCATCATCGATCCGTCATCAATGTTTTTCTGACACACAGTGGTCGAATTTGCGTACAACATACCCCCACCCGTAAGCCCAGTAGTTATTGCGGTTACTGGGAAAATTTCTAATCGCGCGACGGTAGCCTTCCGTGCGGTAGGCTAGCCGGAGCAGTAAACACAGTTAAAAAATTCACTCTTACTCACTAATTTCATTGAAAAGTTAAGAAGTAAATTCTTGAATCAATCTTCAAATCATTATTTTGCAAGAGAGGACAAAACATGAAGTCATCGGAATGAAATATTATTCTTAGTATTCATTGAGATTGAATTAATTACGAGCGTTAAAATCCCAGACAAAACAAAAAACAATCTACATTATTGAAAACACATTTTTCCATAGCCTGATAATTAACTAATTTGACATGACGAAGATTTTTGATGCGATAAATGCGTCTTTGATACTTTATATGCTGGTCGAATTCAATTATGTTGTCGTTAAAATGTAACAAATCGTATATGAGAAGTTAAAAAAAGGAGTTGTGTACGGTGAATAGTCTATTATAGGAAATAATACCATTCGCATCGCAAAAAATTGGACTGCGCACTCATAACTGCGAAATTTGTGCGATCTGTCAAATCAGTATAAAATCTGACGGTTTTCTACACGCTAACCGCTTTTCAGTTAAACTTTATACGGATAACTCCGACTGCAAAACATAGCACGAAATCCAACATTCAATGAATGATCGCTACCGTGTCGTCGAACTCTAAACTTATTTAAACAACTACAGGTTTTATTTTTTTCGTGAATTTGTCCGCTGGTTGACCCCATCGCAAACAGGTTTTTTTTATTATTCATTTTTCCGTGATTTTGACCGCTGATTGACCAACACACAACGAAAAAAATCTGTAAAATTACATCACATATGATGTAAATAAAAAGAAGCATCATATATGACGGAATTTTCAGTGTGTGTTGAATTTTACACGCCTGTGAAATTTTAAAGACGTGTAATTTAAAAGTCATGTAAATTTTAAAACCACTGAATTTAGGTAAAATTTTCCTATTGGATTTTTTTGGTTTACTTTTTAGTCACTTTTAGGAATGCCAAAGCCAATTTAATAGCGGATTTTCATCTCTAAAATAAAATCAATTTGGTTTTAATAAAAATCATTTATTTGTTAAACATCCAATTCTATGAACTCTACAATTATTTTTTATCGTCTAAAGAACAAAGATTTTCGAAGGCATTAGAATTTATAACACATGGGAACACTAAATAATTTTTATCCGAAAATGTTTGCATATTTCATCAGCAACTTTTCGGGATTGCCAGCTTCGAAGGACAATTATGTACAGGATGCCGCTCCCAGAGTTGCATCCTGTGGGTCCGCTGCCGTAGCGCCGCAATGAATTCGATGAATCAACAGTATCCACTAACTTACAAACGTGAAAACTTCTTCAAAGCAACTTTCGACTAATTGCAACACTTGACGCAATACTTTGTTTACTTTTGTGTGTGCCAGTTTGACAGGCTGTATTTTTACATGATATATTGCGTTCAGTGTAAAGTAATTTCCATTTAATTAAAATTCAATGTCCATATAACATTCCAGGTCATGTAATTTTAAGAAAATTGTCTTCAGTGCTGTTGATAATTTTGTGTGACCAAATAAATTCGTAAAATTACGTCACATATGATGTAACGAAAAAGAAGCATCATATATGATTGAATTTCCAGTGCGAGTTGAATATTACACGATTGTAAACTTCAACAGACGTGTATAATTTGAAAGGCATGTAAAATATTTAAGACGTGTAATATTCAATCCGTACTAAAAATTCCGTCATATGTGATGCTTCCCGAGCAGACTTTGATGTCTAAATCGACAGCAAATTAATACCAAAATAAGCTGTCAACAGCAAACTGATAGCATATTTTGTTAAAAACAACTTTATGATAGCAAAACTAGGCATAACTGAGGTGTCAAATATTTCTATTTGATAGCAAGGTGAGACCTAAATTAGGTTTCGACAGCAAACGGTTTGCTTAATTTGGTGTACAAATCAACTGATAGCAAAACTAGACATCATTAAGATATCAGTGTTTGTCAAAATAAATAGCGAAATGGTTATACTCGAGCAGACTTTAATACATGATATGTAATACCAAATTGAGGCATCGATGATAGCAGTCTTAGGTATGCATTTTCAGGCGATAACAAAATAAGGCATCATTATGGTTTCGAGAATTGTTTTTTGAATAGTAAAGTGAAACGTACATAAGGTGTCAACAGCAAGTTGATAGCTCTAGTTGGTGTTGTTTTTCTTCTACGAAAACAAAGTTCGGTATCATTTTCAAGGTTTCAATGATTTTCCAACGATAGCATACCAAGACCAAAACGAGGTTCGAACAAGCTGGCATGTTCAAAGTTTTTTTTCTGGTTAACGTAAAATAGAGTCTGAAGCAGAAGCAGGTATGGTTATAATATCCTAAATTTTAAAGAAATTCCAACTTGAGCCAAAAAATCACTTGGTAAAATAAATATCCAAAACCAAAACGACACCAATTTAATTTTTCACTATCTTTTGTAAACATTTGGGCAAATAAAACAAAAACAATCTATGCACAAAGTCAAAATCTAGAGTAAATTTTGATTAGGTCGTACTATTCAAAGGTTAAGCATCAGGAAGTTCGAGCATGACTGGCATCCCAGTAGGCATTTAAAAGAGAAACGCAAATCAGAGGTGTCAGGTGTCCCGATTTTTCAAGGTTTGTCCTGAATTTCGAGAGACCTTCCTGGTTTTTCAAAAACGCTGAAATTGTCCTGATTTTTTGAAAATGGTCCGTAAAATGTCCTGATTTTGTAAAAAGTATTCAAATTATTTCTGAATTTATAGTTAAATGATGTGAACATCAAACAAATCCGTAATAAAATAGTTTAACCGATAATAATAATTGGTTTGGTTTGGTTCAGATAATATTCAATTCGTGTTATTCGATATAATTTGTGGGCCAATCTTTGTTGGTACAATCTAAGCTGGGCTGCATGTTATTCCATCAGTTCATTAATGTCTTGAAAAATCTTGATTTTTTTCATCACGAGTCCGGATCTTTTTCAAAACCACCTGGCTCCCCTGCGCCGAAAAGGTCGATTCACGCCATTCACGCACTGCCTGGCCTCACTGTTTTTGACACTTCGCGATTCCTGTTTTCGTTCCTCATTTTCCAATTCTACACGCTGAGGAAATAAAGCAAATATTTGGGTCTTGATTAAATTCTCAATTACACATTTTTAGCAACAGTCCTCAGTTCAATTTTAATAAAAATAAATTTTAAAAGGAAGTTAGTTGTTAAGAAATTAAATGTTTTTAACATATCAAATAATGAGTAATCAATCAATTTGTTTGTTAATCCAGCTGAAAACAGAAATATAGGAATAAATGTTTTATCCGACGTTTTTTTGCCTTGAAAATATCATATCGTAAAAATTTAGAACAGTTCAGCCCTTTTCACAGTATGTTTACCGGAGAATTTTCCAATATTGAATACTTCTTTCCCGGAGCAGTGTTATCGTACAAGTATGTGTATTTGTTCGAAACATTCCAATTCATTAGAAGCTTCCAAATTTTGTTATTGGATGGGATTTTTTATCTCAAGTAGAAGCGCTGCCCCAGAATATTCATTGCAAAGTGAGTTGGTCCAGGAGAAATGTGTTGAAAAAAAGTTTCAAAAACATGTTAAAACATTTTAATAAACAAACCTCCTTTTCGAAATTTTAACGAATTTTCAACTTCCTGTTCATTTCCGGAGAGATAAACGTGAGAAACCAAAAAAAAAGTGCTAAATTAAATTCACAAAATGGAACTTGGTTTTTTGTTATTCTTAAACTGAGTTTTGTGTTAAATTTCTTGACCGTGCAGCTACACGAAAAATTTCGCCGCACCCCATTTCTCGTTCGTAAAGTTTTGTAAACAGATCGCGCGAATTGTCCCCACAAAAGGGAGCTGCGTCATCGTTAATCGGTTTTTGTTTTGTCGTATTTATCGGTTCTTTGTGAATTGTCCGTTGACAAAAATTCGGTGAACGCTGTCGGCGTTCGGGCCCACCGCCCTATCAACAAAAGCGAGCGCAGCGATAGTGGATTATATAGCACCCTCGGGTAAATGTAGTGTTCCTTCGTGCCCGCAAAAAATCGCAAGCACCCGCAGCAGTGACTGTCTGAATTGGTGGAGCATCATCTCCGACAATTTAACGACCGTACAGCCGATGAAACGGAATATTACCTGGACGATGAAACGATGAAAGGTTTCTCCGGTCGATTTTTTTTTTTTTTTTTTTTTTTCAGGGATTTTCATCCTATTGGATGATTCATCCCATAGCATTTCCGGTCGATTGGTCCTGCAAACATGTCCAAGTATTCATAAAGAACGGATAGAGCGATGTAAGTTTTGTTTTTGTTTTTACCAACTATTATCCTTTATGTAGTAAACGTCGGAGAAGTTTTCTCGAAGTGTCATAGCCTGTTCAAATTCTCCAAGGTGTCTAACGGCTGTTCCGACTAGTAAGCATCGAAACATATTTGGAACGTGAAGGAAAATGAAAGAGAACAAAAAACAACCGCGATTTCTCTTAATTTTGGTGCCTCTTGCTGCCAATGCCACAAAATCCTACGAAGCCAGTTACCTTTGATGTTGGTGCTTTTTGTTGACAGAATGGTGAATGAAATTATGTGCACTATTGAGGAATTGATATTTAAAAGAAATAACAGGATTATGCTGACTAAAACGATACAGAAAAATGATCAACAGAAGGAAAAAATCACTCTAGTGACCAGAACGTTTATGTGGTTACGATGTCTGGTAGCGACAAAGACTTCTTATAAAGTGGATCATAACGGTCTGCAGAGAAGTAGGAGCCTGCCAGATCCAGATCCACTACTCAAGCAAGCTCAACGTCACAAGTCAAAACTTATACTCGAGTGAACGAATTTGATGGATCCGTAAAATGGTTCGGAATTTCTACTTTATCGTTCGTGCTTTGTCACATTTCGGAGTTCAACACGACGCTGAGCTGCATGTCAATGATTGGTATCTATGTATGTATTGCAAAATAATATGAGTTGCTAAAAAACATTCCTTTTCTAAACCTAACTCTTAACTTACAGGAGCTGGCCCCAGTCATACGGGAATGTTTTTGTACAACACGTTCGGTGCAATAAGCGGATTGGTTGAAGCGGTTGTCTGAGTGAAGTGCTGGAGTTGATAAATCTAACGTGTGAATAGAGGTTGAGAGAGGAAAAGTAACAGCACTCCGACTCTGAGGAGTAAGATGAAACAGACCCGTGGAACAACCGAGTACAGACGCACTGGTGCAGCCACGAATGGACAAAGCCAGAAGAGTTGGCTTGGATTGGAGCGGGACAATACACTCAGTAAAGATCCTGGATCGTTGCGTCAACGGAACGGGCCTCGTATCAAGAAGCGGTCCCTCTGTCAGTACATAGAGCGAGTGGCACACTCATCTTCATTGTGAATTAAAAATAATTCAGGTATACTATACTTTTTTGCTATGCAGACACCGATGAATTTGGAATCACATATGTTATATTTCCATAATATACTGCTAACACGTTGCATAACTCAAGGCGATTCTGGTTTCTCGAGCAAACTTTTTTTGGCAAAAGTAGACCAAATGCTATCACGCCATGATAACCAATTTTGCTTTTACTTTGGTTGACCTAAGGCAGTAAACAGCAAAAATATAAAGAAAAAAAATCAAACTCAGAGAACAAAGTATGGCCAAATTTACCAGTGATTGAGAACATAATTATACCTATCATTATCCAAAAATTTTGAAAGCATCATGATGTCAAATTTTGCCATCACAGATAATTCTGCGATGCCTTAAATTGGCATCATTGTGCTCTTCAAGCTCTCAAAAAATGAGGTGTAGTTATGGTCTCAGTTTTAGCAAAATAAGGCATCACCTTGCTAACCAAGTATGAAAATTTGTGCTCTCATTTTTGCTGTGTACCACCTTATGTCAAGCAAAATGAGAGCTAATCAGGCTCTCAGGGCGTGATAGCAAAATTTGCTATAATTTTGCCATAAAAGTCTGCTCGGGTTCTTTTTATTTACATCATATGTGATGTAAATTTACATCAAATAATCGCGTTCCGTGTCAAGTAATATTTGTGTCATTAGAATTCAGTGCTGTTAAGGATTCAACTTTATTTGAATCTGTAAATTTACATTAATAAATCGCGTTCTACGTCATGTAATATTAGAGGTTTTCAATTTCAGTGTTGTTAAGGATTCAGATTTTTTTGCTGTGAAGTTCAAGGCAAACACAATTTTTTGTTTTGTAAACAATAGATAATCCGATAATGATATGTGGTATACATGTTTGTTTGACAACTTTTTATTAAATCATCTTTCAATGTTTTCCGCTTGTTCATCCGATTTAATTTCAGTCGATAAATAATCCTTATGTAGAACAATGCTCATTTTTTTCTTGAATACTGTAATTTTTTTTTTTACAGTGGTACCCTACGGGAGCCCAAATCAGCTATCGCAGAAATAGAAAAAAAGAGTGGATCAGCAATATTCCATCGGTTAATTTCTGCTGGGTTTACCACTTTCAACTTCGAGTACAGCCAATTTTGACACTGGTCGCAGCTTCTTTTTATTGTTCACCTGTACAACTGCTGAACGAACTCTTCCATCCAGTCGGTATACTTTGACCTCTGTGACGATTCCTCTTTCGTGTTTATTTTCTTCCTGCACGAACACTAGATCTCCTACAGCTATTTCTCTGACGTCTTCAAACCATTTTGTGCGTTTATTTAAACTGGGAAAATATTCATGCTGCCACCTTTGCCATAACTTGTCAGCCAGTTGCTGTGCGCGATGGTATCTGCTTCGTAAAGTGTCCACTTGTTCTGTTTGACTCCGAGGTGGAAGACATTCGGCGGCACAACCTTTCAAAAAATGGTTCGGCGTAAGAGCTTCCAGGTCATCCTTGACATTTGTCGAAACATATGTCAGTGGTCTGGAGTTGATCAAATCCTCTGCTTCCACTAAAGCAGTAGATAGAATCTCATCCGTGAGTTTTCCTCCGTCTACGATTGTGTTCAAGGCTACCTTTGCCGATCGAACCATCCGCTCCCATACTCCACCCATATGTGGTGCTGCTGGTGGATTGAAGGTCCACTTAGTTTTTGAGCATGTGAAAGTGTCGGCACAGTCTCCATTGATCTTTCGGATAGCAGCGGCTAGTTCTCTACTGGCTCCAACGAAATTCGTTCCGTTATCGGAAAATATTTCAAGCGGACTTCTCCTCCTCTTCACAAACCTTCGGATAGCCATTTTACACGATTCCGTATTCAAAGTATGAGCCACCTCCAGATGCACGGCACGAGTCGTCATGCATGTAAACAAGGCCACCCAACGCTTTTCTCGTCGTCTTCCAACAGAAACTTCTAGTGGACCAAAATAGTCTAATCCAACGTATGAAAATGGTTCTACTCCCAGGGCCATTCGTTGTCTCGGTAAAGGTGCCATTTTGGGAATGAACGGTCGCGCTTTGTGCACTTTGCACCACTGACATTCCTTTATAACCGACTCTACAATTGCTCTCAAGGACCCAATACAAAAACGCTGCCTTAGTTCGTTAACAACTGTTTCTCTGCTGCTGTGATTCGTTCTTTGATGACAATTTTCGACCAATTTCCTAGTTATCGGATGCCTTTTGGGAAGAATTATTGGGAATCTTGCATCATAGCTAGCGAAATCTGCGAATACTGTTCTTCCTTCTACCCGTAGAACTCCGAACTCATCGGGAAAGGGCGATTTGTCATACAGATTGCTAGAACGTTCCAGTTGTCTCTGCTGATCCTTCGGTACTTTTCGGTTTCGTGACAGTAGAGCTATTTCATCCGCGTATTCCTCCTGCTGCGCCAGCCGCCACAAACAATTTTCCGCCATGAAATATTCTTCTTGTCGAAGAGGTACAACCACTCCTGGAATCTGCGATTTTCTGCCGGCCGCATTTGTAGGAAGGGCGTCTATCGGTTTATTTGCCACTCGAAGCTTGCAATTTTCGACGTAACGGTACACTGTTGCCACCATGCGCACTAAAATAGTCCACCTCGATATATGCTCAATCCGGCTTCCAAAAACATCCGTACAAGTTGTAGCGCTGAACAGAACATGAGCTCGAACTTCATCCTCGATGACTATAATATTCTGGTTTTGTTCTGGCCAATTTTCTTCCGACTGGTGCAAAAATTCAGGACCACCGACTATCTGAATTGATTTCCGTTCCTTTCCTCCATTTAGTTAAATCATCTGCTGCATTTTCTTTTGATGGTACCCATCGCCAGTCTTCAGGATTGGTTAAGCTTAAGATCTGACCAACACGATGAGCTACGAATTCTTTAAATTTCTTCCGCTCTGATCTAATCCAACGAATAAACCGCCTTCGAATCTGTCCACATAACCGTTTTGGTAATTGGAAAGGAATGACTCTCTCGTATGCCTTTTGCAAGGCGGGCCCCCAATGTCGCGGCTTGCAATTCTTTCCTGGGTATCGACATGTGCTGTAATGGAGCAACTTTGGCTTTGGCTTCGATAAAGGCACAATGAATCAGTTCATCTTTCACAAACCGGAAGTATGCAACAGTGCCATACGCGTCTTCACCGGCATCGGAGAAAACGTGCAACTGTACACTCTCGTACGATGTTGAGTCCAATCTGCCAAGGTAACAACGAGGAATTTCAACGGTGTCGATCAACGGAAATAGATTTGTCCAACGTAACCATTGGTGATACTGCTCCTCTCTCAATTTATCGTCCCATTCGATTCCACTTCGCCATACATCCTGCATAATTATCCGTCCGTGGATCAGGATTGGCGCCAAAAATTGTTTCGGGTCAAACATGCTCATGATGCACCTCAACGCAATTCGTTTAGTGGGCCATGCACCTTCCTTAATAAAGGGGTGCAGGTCCGCGCGCATGTCTGTCGAAAAAACAAATGTATCCTTGACGGCATTCCAGCTGATACCCAGAACACGTTCAACATTATCAGTTTTGTTAACTTCAACAAACCTAGCAGATTCCATGGAAGTAGAGCCAAGTTCTTTGAGCACTTCAGAAGAATTACTCATCCAGTTCCGCAATTCGAAGCCGCCAGCTGCATGTACCGCTTTTACATCCTTAGCTCTCTGAACAGCTTCACATTCCGTGTCAACACTATCAAAATAATCGTCGACGAAGTGCTTCTCGATGATAGCCTTTGCCGCCTCAGGGTACTGCACTGCATGCTCTCGAGCATTTAAGTTTTTGACGTACTGCGATGTACAAGGAGAACAGCTAGCTCCGAACACCACCACGTCCATTACAAATATCTGCGGCTCTCGTTCGACATCTGTACGAAACAAGAAGCGTTGAGCCTGGCGGTCCTCCGATCTCACACGTATCTGGTGGAACATTTCTCGAATGTCCGCTCCGAAAGCAATCCGTCTCTCCCGAAAACCGTCTATAACTGTTGATAAACACGAAACCATATCCGGCCCTTTCAGTAGAAAATCGTTGAGTGAAACTCCTTTGTTCTTAGCAGCGGCGTCCCATACTAGACGCATCTTTCCTTGCTTCTTCGGATTAATTACAAAGTTTAGGGGCAGGTACCACGTCCTCTCCGGTGGAGTATTTTGTAATTCTAGCTCTGTAATCAAATGAGCGTAACCCTTCTCGATGTACTCGTGCAACTGTTTTAAAATGGCCTCACGAACGCCCGGCTGCTTATCCATTCTACGATCCAAGCTATTTGTTCGTTTCAAAGCCATTTGATAACTCTCCGGGAACCTCACGTTGTCTGTTTTCCACAGCAACCCAGATTCGAAACGATCTCCTGTACGTCTTGTCGTTCGCTCCAATATTTCGCGAGCTCGCCGGTCTACGTTCGATTCCAGCAGAACTGGAGATATCCCAACTGCTTCGATGCTAAAATATTCTTTCAAGGACTCATTCATTTCTCGGTCGTTTCTATCGCACTCGTCGCAGGAGCGGTGATGTCCCAAGAAATGTACATTGGCTACTACACCTGTTCGTGGTCCGTACAAACTCCATCCTAGCCGACATTGTATAGCGACGGGTTCTCCTAACTCTCCTATTCGGGATTGAAGCGGGGCGATAAGATGAGCATTGTTGATTCCAATCAACAACTTCGGTTTTGTTGACCCGTAGCTTGGGATTTCAATGTCCCGCAGGTGTAAGAATTTCTCACGCAGCTCACCGCTGTCCAAACATTGCATGGGTAAGTCCAGTTTACGGACGGTGTTAGCATCAATCAGATCGAAGCGGTTCATGTCATCTACAGCCGATATTTGAAGGTGTATTTTAGCTGATCGATTCTCCACCGTACTCATTCCGTTGGTCCAACTCATTTCCAGAGGTTCTATGTTTCCTTTTGATCCCAACTCCTTAGCTAGTTCGTCCTCAATCAGTGTCACTGATGATCCTTCGTCTATCAGCGCTAACGCCTTCAGTTTTTTTAGGTCGCTGTAAACCACTACAGGAATCATTCGAAATATGACTGACTGTCGATGACTGTTGCAGCTCGCAATCAAATGCGGTGCGTTTGAATTTGATTCCCAGTGTAAGAGTGGATGATGTCTCTGATCACAACGATCCGTACCACATCGGCGTTTCGACATGCAATGTTTTCCGTTATGGTTGTACAGGCACAATGGGCACAACTCTAACCGCTGTACCATGTTCCAACGTTCCTGCAAATTCGATGCTCTGAATTCATTGCAATTGCGTCCAAAATGTCCTGCCAACCCGCAAATCGAGCAGCCCTTAGAGTGATAGTTTTCGGAAGAGACAGTTGTTCTAGACGGAGGAACATTTTCAAACTCCTGTTGACTGCATGTACAGCACTTGTGACCATCAGTATCCGTAATGTTGACAAATCCTTTAACCACCGGTTTTTCACGCCGCACACAGGAGTATTTTACCCCAAATCCTGGCCAAAACCTCGAAATTAAAATAATTTTTTTTAGGTTTTTCGGTTTTTAGATAGTTGTTGCATATGAGTATTGTCGATTTTGAACCATCGATGTAGTGAGTTCGTAATGGCATAACTCGTAACATTGATGTATCAAAATTATAAATTTTGTTTTCCAAAATTTGGCATAATCACGTACAATCACAAGCTACGTAATACGCAGTATAATGAGACTATCAACAAAATTTCTTCTACAAATCTTCAGTTTAAATATGACCAATGAGTTGTGACTGAAATTGCGATTATTTCTTGATAAACACATGTCGTAGAGAAGCTAAACAATAAAGTGCAATATTTTTGAAAAAACTTGTATTAGTTTTTCACAAATTAGTGATTAAGTTTATCTTCCGGGCTCCGCCGGGAAAAATTTCCCGTATCACACGATTGCTTCTAACTTCCTTAAACATGTCCAAAAGAAAAATCTTGCGCATGCTTGCGAACTCCAAGCTATTTTCAATTTTGAAATTTAAAAATTTAAGCGTATTTTGACCCTAATTTTGTTCCAGATAGCGAGCATGCCATGCATTTACTTTGTGTTATACATACTTTTTTTTATTGGGTTTGATTTGTTTGTTTAAAAAAATATATTTTTCATAATTTCTGATAGTTGATCGGCTGGTTTGCTTCGAATTTGCTTAAAAACAAACTTTTTATAAGCGTGCAGCGAAAGACCCGAAAAGACCAAAATTATGAAATTTGAAATTTTGGTTAAAAATGGTTTGTGTATACTTAAAAACAACGAAAATTAGACTTTTAATCATTTTAAAGAGAAAAACGGGTTTAGGCCAACTTTTTCCATAGAGTACTCCTATGTGCGCCGTCTCCCTCTCACCGGGTCTTCAATGTTGCACGGCGCATATGTTACCTCCAGCGCTTTGTCCACCAACTCTTCCATAAATTCTCCGAACACCTCCAGATCCACCGCTATCCGTTTTCGCTTGAACTCCACCCATTCCATTGCGTAGACCGAGGGTAGCTTCTGAACCAACCGCTGCATCAAGATAGGATTTCGAAGATGATCTGTCAATTTCGCTGCTTTGATGTGCTGAGTAACCTCCTCAACGGTACTCGCAAACTCAATAACAGACTCCAGATCTTCTGAGTTGGGGCCCGGAAGGGTCTGTATACGATCGGCCAATATCGTTGAAAGAACTTCGGGGTTTCCAAAACGTCTGCGTAACTTTTGAATTATGAAAGGAACGTTTTCTGGAAGAAGTAAACGATTCCGCACTACGTCCAATGCCTTTCCAGTCAAAGCCTCGCGGAGACGAACCAGATTCTCTGAATCACTAAATCCGCAGGCTGTATTCGATTGTTCATATGAGCTTATGAATATTGGCCATTCTTCGGGTCGACCTGAGAATTTCGGCAAGCTCTTTGGGTAAACTTGCCTAGACGCGATTATCTGCAGCTGAGATGCGCCATCGGAGTGTTTTGTAGTGCTTAAAGCCGTACCTTTAAAAGACTTCGATGCGACGCTACTTATTTCTGGCAAACCAATTCCACCACAAGCTATTTCACATCCAGAAATTTCCTTTTCTTGAGGGTCATCTTCCTTAGGTGTCGATTGTTTTCGCTGTTCGTACGTCGTTTCGCTTCGACCCACCTCGGAATCCTTTTGCCAATCTTCAACTCTTTTCCGGAGATTATACTCTTCATCCTCGCTGGAATCGCCTTCGGGTTCAGTCTCTTCTTCCGCAAGCCTTTCTAAAACATGTCTGCGTTCCATGAACTCCTTCTCACGCCTGATTCCTTTCAGCTCCATCTCCAATAATTTTCGCTCAATTTCTTCTTCTTGGCGCCTTTGCGTGCTCTCTTCTTGCAACCGTTGTAGCTCACGCTTTGCCTTCTCACGCGTTGAAGCCTTTGACGACCTGCTACCAGCACTACTTGCACTGCACTCACTTTTTTATCTTCACTCCGCGTTCCAATAACAGAAGAATTGGTGTCTGGGAAACGTAAAAGAGACTTTCTAATGGCACCGGTATACGTGCTTTCTGTTCTAGCATCCGATCTAACTGCCTGCCTATCATCCTGTTGCTCGACCTGACCTTTCTTAGCTGTTTTAACGATATTCTTTGAGGGTAATTTCGATTTAGGGTTTTTTTTATGTTTTTCTTTGCATGCCGCGGGGGATAACGACGAGTTTTTGTATTCCCTGCCGAAGCGAACGATTCCAAAAGCGATGGCTCGTCCGTTATACATTTTACGCAGAACCAAACACTTTCTGATACGCTGTCTTGAACATTTACGCAGGAAAAATGATACCAATCTCCACACCGATTGCACCGAACGCTTGCATCGTAATTCTCGCCCTCCTCGCAGCACTTATACTTGTAACCTTCCGCCATCTTGGATTTTGAATCTTTGAGAATGTTATTCGAACTTCTCAAGGGTAGGGAAACAAGTCTTTGTAGTGATGGATTCAAAAGGACTCAAAGCTATAATTGAATTACAATTAGATACAAAAAAAACATATCACATGGTCGCTTACATTCAAAGTTTCCTACTTCACACAAGATTACTTCCTCGATGGCTACTACGACTGCTTTTTATCAGGTCCTATTAAATAATTTTCTTATTAGGCTATGCTTTAAACTAAATCTAAAAACTTACGTCACGTGAGATCAGACAGGCCAACTTCTTTCCACAATACACGGCTTTCAGCACATTAAACCTAAACATATAAACATTTAAATTTTGCTCTCCTTCCGAAATTCGGTTACTTACGGTACGCATGGACTCAATCAATTTGCTCTGTAATTCCTGTCGATTCAACGGCACTCGCACTCGATCTAAATAAAAGCTTCCTGTTAGCACTTGATCCTTTTCTCTACTTTTTCTACTTACAGATCCAGTCTAGAGTTTCGCTAAAACTTTCCGATAAGCGGCAGTGCCCGTAATCACTCAAATTACTCCAAATCAATTTGATCACAAACTCTTTCTAGCTAAACCGAATTCATAACAGAACAAAATGGTGTAAATATTCATCATACTTTTACTAACACAAATTTCTGTACACAATTCTATACCTATTCCGTACGCAATTCTACACCTATCTTATCAATCATCATCGATCCGTCATCAATGTTTTTCTGACACACAGTGGTCGAATTTGCGTACAACAACGACCCAGTGTCCCCAAATCGATTCTCCTATCGATTCCCTTCATGTTGAAGGCAAGAGCTTTCTATAAATATGTCGCAAGTCTCGATCTGAGAACTTTTTTTTTTTTTAACTTTGTTTATTTGAAACGGCTTATACCGAAGGTTTTGAAGAGCCAAACCCTTGTTTTTGTATTTACAATTCAAACATTGTATAGTTGAAGAAAAAAGAAAAAGGGAAAACGAATTTATACACGAAGATCTATAGATATAAAGAAAAGGTATGAATTCGAACATGTAATCTAGGTCTACCGCAGCCAACACATCCCTCACTGGAACGTTAGGCGTGGTTTCCCTCGGGCCCGAAGGGAGTCTATTAAGTTCGCTCTGGCGATAAGGTGGTCCTCACAAGACCAAACAAGATGCTCGACATCATGGTAACCCTGGCCACAACCACACAAATTGCTGCTAGCGAGATTTACACGAAAGAATGATCCGATAACTTCGACATATTTTGTTCCGGAATCGGCCAGATTGGCCACGGCCTCGATCTAGTGTCTTGCATGGTTTCCCTCAAAGTTAGGCCAAGAGCTCTTCTCAGATAGCTCATGATGTGGTCACATATTTTTTCATTATTACGAAATCAGATAGATTACCCACATAAGCAAAGCGGATTGTCCCAAGTTTTCAATTTGAGGACAATTTCACATTAGAATTTGTCATTATCTTCTCAACGACGTGACAATTCTTGATCACCTTTTTCGTTTTGTCATGCTACACATACGGAAGAGACAAAAAGTTGTCGCACAGAGAGAGAATAAGGTCGATGACATAGTAAGTGCGATGCGATGCGGACCGGCGAATGCGATTCAATGCGGTGAACCACATTTGATGAAAATGTATGTGAATCGCTTAAACCTGACATGCTCAACGCGGCTAAGCAGATGTCATTTTGTTCCGCCGCTCGAGTTCGCACTGGCCGCGTTCGCCAATTCGCATCGCATCGCTCTCACTATGTCATCGGCCTAAAGACAAAACCACCCGTCTACGTTGTCGCTTGTTTTGAGACAATATCAGGGACAATTTGATTCACAACTTGTACAATCAAAATATAGACCTTCGAAGGTACTTTATCTAAAGCCCTAGAGTAAAAGTGCGGCAGACAGTAACCGCGGAGTTCCAATCGAACTGTCAAAAGTCGTTCCAATCGAGCATAACCATTTTTACCATTTCAAATTCGTGGGAAGTATTGTAATCTGTGTGACTTGACTTCCAATTTTTTAATTGAAATTAATCAAGAATGCAGAGAAAATTCATTGGAGCAAAACGGAAAGAAGCTCTTCATTTTTATTTTAACAATTGACACAACGGAGAACAAATTAAATAATATTCACAAAACGATAATCAACTTCACAATCTGCGACACAGTTGCATATCAACAAAAGTCTTGCGAATGTTTACGTTATTGGTAGAGTTGCAAGATTACAGAAGCTTTTTCAGTGCTGAAAAATCGGTGAGAAATTCAGTCTGCCGCACTTTTACCACTGACCATACTGACTGGTCACTCGATTTCGTTTTCTGGATAATTTTTCCAACAGTACGCGATGTCGATTCCAGAGTGCGCATCGATCGATTTGAAGAAATGTTATCCCAGTTAGGAAATGCCACCCAACTTTAAAAATAAAACACGCAATTTCTACGATAAAATCGGGCTAAACAGGACCATTTTTCCTACAGGGCATTTTTTGTCAAATTTTTCAGGTTCGCCACCTGCCGTCGGTATTGCGAACCTGCAAAATCTTACAACAAAAAATTAGACAGAAAATGGTTGAATTTTTGTTCAAAGTGTCATGTCAGTGTGGTCAGTGCTTTTACTGCAGGGCTTTAACTTTATCACCCAGCTGATAACTCCATTTGTTTACATTTGGCGCATTCGCCCCATTCAAATTCACTACCGAAATATTCTCGTGACTGTTGTTTCGGATGAACGGACTAAGTTGATCAATATTCTATTACTTCATTACTAGCTTCGTTCAATCGTTGGTAAAAATCGGTTTCAACTGGTCTCTGTCAACTTGTAGATGTTCAATGAGTCAATGTTTTGGTCGAAACTAGTCAGGTCGTTGTTCAATGGAGAAAGTTTAAACTAGTCGAAACCGATCCAGCTCGGCAGCAGGATTCGTTTCGACCTGCATGGTAGAAATCGGTTGAAGTCTATTGGAAAAAAGACAGGTGATCAACTGTCGATCCATTTATACTGGTTTCGACCCGTTTTGCCCAGACTTCATTGAACAGACTTACTGCCTTAAAATCCGAAAAATAAAAATAACTGGCGCAATTTTTTTTTTATTTAAATAACAACCATACTTTCGCTTTCTTCGCAACTACAAAATTTTTAGTTTGACAAGTCTTTTGATGGATTGGAAATGACACTGACAGAAAATCGAAAATTGACAGAAACCAGTAGAAACGGTAGAAACAAATTTCTACCTACTATTGAACGAAGCTTTTGTTGTATTTACACTGCTTAAAGGCATAGTTGCCAGATGTTCTCATAAATACATAATTGGAAAATAAAAAAAGGTAAAATTTACCTAAAGGGTGATACGGTCAAAATTTGGTCAATATCAACTTGACGTATTTCTTTCAATTTTGCATTTAAAAAACCTGAACACCCCTCATTTTGAAGGTGTGTGTGTGTAGAATGTTGCTCCTATTTTGATTTTGGAATTCACTCTTCAGTTGTCAAAATGCCGTCCAAGGAAGAAGAGCAGCGTATAAAAATTTTGCTCGCGCATCGCGAAAATCCAAGCTAATCGCACGCAAAGCTGGCAAAATCGCTAAAAGTTGCCAAATCAACCGTTACAAATGTAATTAAAGTGTTTGGGGAACGTTTGTCGACAGCCAGGAAGTCTGGATCGGGGGGAAATCGAAAACTGGAAGCCGCTGAGACGACAAAGAGAGTTGCCGGTAGTTTCAAGCGAAACCCGAACCTCTCTCTCTGAGATGCCGCAAATAAGCTGGGTGTATCGTCTACAACCGTGCATCGAGCCAAAAAACGAGCCGAGCTATCGACTTACAAGAAGGTATTGACTCCAAATCGCGATGATAAATAAAATACGACGGCCAAAGCGCGATCCCGGAGGCTGTACACGACGATGCTGACGAAGTTTGACTGCGTGGTAATGGACGACGAAACCTACGTCAAAGCCGACTACAAGCAGCTTCCGGGACAGGAGTTTTATATGGCAAAAGAAAGGGGAAAAGTAGCAGATATTTTCAAGTACATGAAACTGTCAAAGTTCGCGAAGAAATATCTGGTTTGGCAAGCCATCTGTACCTGTGGCTTGAAAAGCAGTATTTTCATAGCTTCCGGGACTGTCAACCAAGAAATTTACGTGAAAGAGTGTTTGAAAAAACGTCTGCTGCCTTTCCTGAAGAAACACGGTTGCTCCGTACTGTTTTGGCCGGATTTGGCATCTTGCCATTACGGTAAAAAGGCCATAGAGTGGTACGCCGCCAACAACGTGCAGGTGGTTCCTAACGACAAGAACTCTCCCAACACGCCAGAGCTCCGCCCAATTGAGAAATACTGGGCTATTGTCAAGCGGAACCTGAAGAAGACCAAAAAAAAAACTGCTAAGGACGAGCAGCAGTTCAAGGCAAACTGGCTTTCTGCAGCGAAGAAGGTGGACAAGGTGGCTGTACAAAATCTGATGGCTGGGGTTAAGCGTAAGGTCCGGCTATTCGGAATTGGAAAAGCGGAAGCCTAACTGAATATTTTTCCTGAATTTTATGCTAATTAAACTTGAAAAAGAAATTGAATTTGATTTTTTAAATAAACGATTTTACCGATTTACACGCGTTTTCTCTTGACCAAAATTTGACCGTATCACCCTTTAGAAGCGAGGACATTTTTTTCCACCCATTTTTCTCGATAAATTTTATTTAGCAAATATGTAAATTTTACCTTTTTCGCATTCACATATAAAAATAGTAAATAATACCGGTTTTCCATTCAGTGATTTAAAAGTCAAATGCTAGTTGGTTTGATTGGTTTCTTTAATAAAAAAAAAAACAAAATTAATTGAAAAAAACAATGAGATGAATCGGGACTTTTGCATTTTATTTATTCTTGGAATGTATCACATCACCGTGTTTAAAAAAAATCGTTGAGGCAAGTCCTTTCTTCGCCAGGCTCGTGTCAATTCGGCTTCGCGTTCTTTCGAGCCAGCATGGCCGCTGAATCCTCCTGCATTTCGTTAACACATTCATGCCCTTCTCCGTTCGACTAATTCAGTCAGGTCCGGCTTTTCCGGAATGATATCTGGAGGATGACGTGGAATACACTTCGAAGCTCTGTGGGCCGATCTGAAACAAATGCAAAGTATTATGACGAGAACCAGCACAACTAAATGATATCTTAAAAATCACTTTCCATTCTTTTCCGATTTTCACATATTGGGTACGAAGCAAAACTTGTTCCTTTCCACTAGGCTGATCCTTCGGCTAGATCATTTGGATCCCGATTGTCCCCCTGGTCTGCAAGTATAAAATTACACTAAGAACTAAGAAATAATTTTTACTAAAATCACTTTTACATTTACAAAGTGCTATATTTTATCATTAAACTTTGTTGAACACAACACTTGCCGTGACTCAAAGAAGCTAAATTTGTGGAATTCGGTTCAATGACTTCTGATATATAGAGCGCCGAAATTCGGTGTTACTCGGCTTAGATTTTTTCGCAGTCCGTAAGGTGTTAAGAATACCAAATTCAGAAGAAATTTTCCGCTAGAGATCAAATTCATTTATTAAAAACTGGGGTTTCATGTTCTTTTTTCTGAACAAATTGTCTCAAAATTCCATACAAATGTCAGGCTCGGTGCACGATCCCATTTGTAGCCTAGGATAAATTTCAGCGTCCAACATGTAAGATTAAAAAAAAAATGGCTATAATTTTAATAATAAATGTCCAAAACATCTTCAATTTTTGTTACAGCGCAGCGCCTTTCTGGATTTGTTTATTCTTACATTACCCAGCTTTGGAAAACAAATGAAAGCTGCCTAACATGTGCGAGTCTGTGAAGTGATAAAAATGAGCCACAATAATCTGGCCTGTTGTTGTTTTTTCCTATTTTGCCAAACAAAAATTCACTCGTAACGAAACATACTGGAGGCTCAACTTCATATTGCTTGCTGTTTTCGTCCCAACCAACTAGGGTTCTGCTTCTCGACAAATGTTGTGGTTTATGGTCGCTTATGTCAACAGCATTGACCAAACAATTCGCCCAGCCAAAAACCCTCTAGGCCGAGTTATGTTCTCGACTTTTTACGTGCATAATCCGTACATCTACACGTACGTACATACCTACGCATGGTGCTGGAATTAGTCAGTCACACATTCGTACGTTGATTGTGTAATCGAGAACTTTTCCACTACACATTGATTATTGCTTCGTCCTTCTTACATAATTAATCGGGAAGTCAATAATTATACCATCAATCAAAGTTTCTTCTGGATATGGTAGTAAAACTTTTTAGAAGTTTTATATCTCTGGTAATGAATCCGTTATTGGTCATTTTTGGATCGTTTCATGATAAAAAAAACTCAAACATGTTTAAATTATATAAATCCCAATAAAACGTTATTCTAAATTTACAAATTGAGAAAATCGGTTTTAAGAATTGGAGCACATAATCCAAAAACCAAGAATTATCAGTACAGCTCCATAACCAGAATGTTGAGTCAGAATTGAAAAATGGTATCCAGAACCAGACCAAAACCAAACCATAATATTCAAAATCAGAATTAATAATCGAAAATTGGAATTTAAGTTCCTAGATTTGCAATTCAAAATTTGAATTCCGTTCTATCATTTCAGCCATTTTCTAAAACATGAAAACCCAACCCTAACTGGAGAATTCATTTATCAAATTTCCTTCATCTTCCTATTTATCGTGTCATTTATTAAATCCTTCCGAATGAACCAGCAAAACCGCATGCAGGCAAAAGCCACCCAAGCTTTGATGTGAGATGAAATTGCCCTTTAGCTTTGCTCTGCACGAGCAGAAAAGGAAGAGAGTTGATTTGCAGCCGAGGGCGCTCCTGCAAAAATTAAAGCCAGGGATTATCTCGTCTTCTTGGGGATAATAGCAGAAACGTGTGACTTTAAATTGAAGACAAGTATTTACTTGTTGTGTTTTTTATTCTCAGTTCGAGTGCAGATTTTGACGGATTTCAAAACGTATCAAAATTTTCAACTTTAAAATTAATCTCTCGCGTCAATTTCGTCAAACCCTTTTATTGGATACGTATTGGACAGCTGCCAACATTCTATTGAAAATTTTAAGTACCTACCTATATAAATTTCTACACCTCCCCTTTTTTGGAATTTTTCCTTATTAAACCCAAAGTAAATCTCTGTAAATTTCTGAAGCGAGCACAATAAATTTTTTACGGAAGTTACTAAGGAGTGTATTCGAAAAAATGCAACACTTTGTTTTGTGAATAACTTTTAAATGCATGGATGGAAATTGATGAAATTTTCAGTGAAACTACCTAGTAATGGTAATTTTACTGAAATTTTTCAAGTGGTTTTGAGATAGCGTTCCAAAAATCTGTTCATAGACCAACATTTTTGGGCGAGTCCTAGAAAAATCCAATAAGGTGCCTTGAGTCGATCAAAGTTTGTGACATAAATCGTTCTAAGAGTCTTAAAGAATCTAACGATAAGCTTAAGTTTGAATAAAAGTCAGGATGATTGATTCAACGAAAGTAAAGAATTTGAATTCATCATTGAAGGTTTAATCCCGTACCCTAGGCTGTAATGGGTCACGGCGACGGCGTGCATTAGTGTGTTTATGGAAGTTGGCAGTTTGGAAACAGACCCTAAACTAAAATAAAACTGAGAGGGCGGTTGCACCTAGCCTTATTCGATATGAGATCATAGAAAATAAATTAAAAGGTGGTTCAATATCGTATACTTTTTTCTTTGATGATCCATGTTGATAAGGTGAATGGGAGTTGAAACATTTGCCCTCCCTTCCGTTGGACAACAACAGCATTGCGCAGTGGAAATATCACAACTAGCAGTTTAAATGTTGATATTTCCACTTTTCCATCATGCGCAAGTTAGATTAGAATAGACAGTATAGTAAATGAATTGTACAAGAATTAGTTGGATGAGTATGTTAACAATTGGCACATGGTTAGGTATTCAATGTTCAATGTGCTACTAGGCAAGGTAAAGTAATAGTTTCCTTCTCCCCAATGCTCTAGTAAGTGTGCATTTGCGGTTTATGAATTTCGAAGGCTTATTCTCAAATCAAGCATTTTACAAGAACTAGAGGCTTATTGGATCAAGATGCTATTTAGATAGTTTTCTGTAAAGAATAATTCCTTTTCGTTTCAATACTTTAAGATAGAATTGTCTATTTTTTGGTTAGGAGTGAAATTCAAATAATGAAGTAAAAGATAGATAATAGGATAAAGATAGATTTATAAATAGAAGTGTTATTTATTTCATCCGAAACCGATTGAGGAAAGTTGTTCTGTGAAGTTGTAAATGTTCAAGATTTTAGAAGAACAGCATAGTTCTTTCTCGTTTTAATACTTTTTTTATTGTAGTTCGATCTATAGCTCGATTCGGTTTGAAAATCTAATAAGGATGCAGAAGATAGAAGACATGATTTTGATAAACAAGAACCTTCTCGTCCAGGAAAATAATATCGGGGTTTTAAAAATTGACATTCATTTTAACCAAACCAAAGATCGAGGAAGGTTGTTTGAGAAGTTGTTCAAAACTAGCAATTAGGTTTTAGAAGAACAGCATCGCCATTTGCATTATGGTTTAAATCCTGTTATTTTGATAAGTCAATGATTGTACAAAAGATATTGAACATGCAATTCATAATTGTATCTCTATTTTATTTTTTAATTTCCAAAATATTTGGTACAATTATTATTTGTGTTTAGCGAAATTCTACTAATTGCTGCATTAAAAAATAGCTTCTTATCTAGATGTTTTGTTCTGAATTCGAAAAATATGTTTTTAGTCATTCTAAAACGATCATAAATTCAAAGTTATTGCATCGAGTTAGGTTAGGTGACAGGTAGGGATAACTCAACTACGGTAAGATAGTGAACCCTTCTGAAAATGATATCGAGGCGTTAGCATATGATAACTTTTGCTACCATACTGTTACTGCTCGGTTGAATAGGAGGTTGGGTTAACTCGAAGCTCATGTAGGGCCCAATTGTCCCAGTCCGTCGAGCACTATCTTAACGCTTCCCTCAACTGGTGCTTCAGAACCCTCGGGCTCTGTTGCCGCTATCCTACTCTAAGCTATTCTACTCTCATGTAAATTTTCCTCTTCTGTCCCCCGATCTGTTTTTCCTTTCCGGGTCAGCCAGGTACAGGGTGGCCACTCATCCGGGAAAAACGGGAAAAGCGGGAAAAAGACGGGATTTGAAATCCAACGGGAAAAAAGCGGGAAAAAGCCGGGAATTTTGTCCAAAAGTCGGGAATTTCTGGCTCAATGAAAATCTGTTCAATGAAGTTTAGTCGAAATAGGTTGAAATTAGTGGACATGGATTGACAGTTGATCATCAGTCGCTTTCCAATTGACTTCGACCGATTTCTACCAGGTCGAAACGAATCCTCCTGCCTAACTGGATCGGTTTCGATTAGTTTGAACTTGCTTCATTGAACAACAAAAGGATGTTCCCGAACAGCCAGATCGCTAATCGAGTAGAAATGGGAAAAACAAAAATAAGCTATTTGATTCCACACGATATTGCTCTACATTTTTTAATGAAGTTTTCAATTCACTACAGAATTGCAGCGAGTTCGTATTAGGATTTGACGAAACGTTTAATAAGATTGTGCAGAAGCAACAATGAACGCGTTGCAGAACAAGCTGCTACAATGCTACCGTACCTCAAACGGTTTGTCGACGAGGTAAACAAAAACCAGAGAAGAAAAAGATTAAGGAAAACCATTCAAATTTTAAGCGGACTTTTCTATCGATTTCCCGGTCGAAAGTATTCGACATTGCATTGTTGCTAAAGCTGTAGATGATAATTTGCTGGGATCAAAAATGAGTTTTTTTTGTTACGGCCGCTTTGACTGTTGAGTCCATTTTACGCGAGTAGCAGACAGAATGGTTCCGTTTCTCTTCGATGATTTAACCGGGCTTGTAAGAGATTGATGGAGAAAGTTGTAAAGCCTGAACGACTAAACTTAAAATCAAAAACACTTATTGGAATTGAACTCTCGGAAATAAATCTTCTACCTCCTGGAGGCGATTCTCAACTAAATCGACAATTAAGGAAGCAAAAGAGTCTGGTCATGTTTCCGACAAGGATATTCTTGTACTCAGAAATAGCTGTCGTTCGTTTTATTTATTTATTTATTTATTTGTTTATTTCCTGTAGCGTAAGGCCCAACCTTTAAATTTACTACATTCGATTTTACATTATAAAATTAACTTAACTTCACATTTGACATTATCGGCTGTTCCAATATTCTAAACATTCTCTTTTGAAAATTTTACTGTGGATTTTTGAATCAAATGACTATACCATCTCTCTTGTCTTATCCCATCACTCGGTATTTATCGTGCGTTAAACCCAATGTGATTGCACACTATCCAGATATTGCCAAAAAAAACGTTTAGACCTGTCACAGACCAGGTCACCTGTGTCTAGATGTACAGACCCCGTTCGTTTTTGGCAACATGCCCGAGCATTTTGTGTTGCCAAAATCGAATGTTGCCAAAATCGAACGGTTTTTTTTCTGAAACTTTTTTTATCAAAATAATAATTTTTCTCATCATTAACGTTATTTTAAGTCAATTTCCGACCATTTTTAGTTTTTTTAAGGTTTTTTTTCTTAGATTTTTGATGCACTATTTTTATTTTCCATAATCTTTGTTTTTTTTTGTCATTTTTGCTGTTTTTGTCATTCTTCATCGAATTTAAGATGATTTTGACATTTTTATTCCTTTTTTTTTGTATTTGTTTTTGATTTTTTTAAATTTTTTATCTTTTTGTAATTTTTGAGTACTTTATAATTTTTTTTAAAAACTTTTGTTTTTGTTGTTGTATTTTTTCTGAACGTAAAAACGTTTTTTTTATGTTTGTCTAAATTTAATTGGTCCTGTTATAGAGAAAACTAAAAGGTAATGTCGCTTCTAAAAACCGTTCGATTTTGGCACATGTGCCAAAATCGGATGTTGCCAAAATCGAATGTTGCCAAAAACGAACGGGGTCTGTACTTGTAACTTGCAACAACAAGCAACACTTAACCTTCCAAAGCCGTTCGCTAAATATCCGTTTCAGGGAAATATGAGTTGTAATTTGATTTCGTTCTCCTGGCTGTAAATGTTAACCGATTTTGATGATATTATATTCATTGCGTAGGTAATTTATTCTAATTACTCAACATTTCAAAATAAAGTCGATATGTATTACCAGGTTATCAGAAACTGGTTCAGAAAGTAAAAAGTCGGAAAAATCAATTTTATTTTTAAAATACTCATAACTTCTGACAGCTTTTCTGTATTTAATTATTTCATTGATGTTTGAAATTGTCAAGAATCCATCTATCCGACAATGTATAGATATGTTGGAGTCCAATGAAAGTTTTTACCGCTATGGCAGATCTTCCGACAGAAAAAAGTCTTACTTTAATAACACGACATCCAGTTTTGGCTTTGCTTAGCTGTATTTCATTTCTCAATGAACCGATTTTAAAAACTCAAATTTTAATTTTTTGGCGTTAATTTGATCATTATTTTCATAGAACATACTTGGTCTGTCAAAACAACCAGTTCATCAGTATATTGGAATGATGATAAAGATGTTTGAAATGTGCGCTTCGGGTCATATTGACCCGAACGGCTTTGGAGGGTTAAGTAGAGCTTGTTCTGATAAAATTAAGGGCGAATTCGGACAATTATGTGCAATACCTTCAATAAAAAAATCATGTCGGGATATCGAAGAAAAACACAACCATTGGACATTTTTTGGATGGAACTTATTGGCGAACCGAAAAAGGAGTCCTTTCAGTTTGACGACCTTATTGAAGAAAATTCTAATTTTGTCTCATGGCAACGCGACGATGGAAAGAGGCTTTTCCGTTAACGCGAAATGCCCAGTTGAACACCGAACCGAGAGTCTGATAGCCCAACTTATCGTACACGACGGAATCAACATGTCAGAGGGAGTTACAGCTATAACGATAACAAAATCGTTAATCCAGTATGCCCGCAATTCTCACTGGAGACATGTCGAGTCCTTAAAAAAATGTGAAATGAGGAAAATCTGAGAAAACTATAGCGAAACGGAAGCGAGAGGCAGAAAAAGAGGCTAAGGAACTGGAAGCAAAAAATTAAAGGTGCTTTTCGCTCATAGAGAGGCAAGCTTAATTGACGAAAAATTAAAACCCTTAAAAATATATGAGAAACAAAAAAATTGAAAAAAGATAATCAAACATATTTTAATTAATAAACTCTTTTTCAAATCGAGTGACATAGTTTAAAAAAAGGGAGGTCTGGCAACATTGCCAAGTATAAGTTGTGTCTCTTAAATCGGTGCTGGGGTTTTACTAAATTCTGGCTGGAACAAAGTGAAACAATTGTCTCTAATTAGGGGGTCGGTCGCGTGATGTGTGAAGGTTTTCAGAGGAAGTGAAGTTTTGGTTGAAGCTGTGAGATTTTTTGATGTTTTTGGGAGAAAATTTTGTGCCAAATTGAAGAATGTTGCTGAAAATGGCGGATATAAATTTGGAGTTTTGAAGCTTTCGTTCAAAACCCGCGTTAAAAGCTCGAACACTGCGTAACGGGCGTTACTGGCAAAAACTTGCGCATAATAATTGAATGCAACCTTGCATGTGCATGTGGCCAATCTGATGACAGCGACATCAACGGAACTATTGGGAACATGCAAAGTCGACACCGTGGATTCTAAGCTGAGTATTTTTCTAAAATTTATTTAGACCATTTTTCTAAGAGTGTGAGTGTGTGCAGGTGCGTGTGCGAATGTGTAAAATATTTAGATCGTAACGAAAATGTATGCTTCATTGTTGAGTTGTGCGCTCAAATTCGGAAAGGTGTGTAACATTGATCTTAAATTGGTAGATTTTTTATTCATTTCTCTATTCCGTTCCATTAATAATTCTTCATTTTTAAAGTCTGTGTGTACTAAAATATAGCATAAAGTTTAAAGTTGCTCAGGGTATGAATTTAAATTTTAGTTTGAAATAGGATGCATTAATTTTGAATGGAGATGGCGCTGTACTTTTTTATTTCAAGCTTACAGGCATTTTGAAATAGAGATGGCGCTGCTATTTCTCTTAATCAGCTCTTTTTTGGTTCTTTCGTTAAAACCAGTTGTAGAACATTCTAAGTGTTAAGTGTAGGAAAGGGCGTATGCGCAAACAAAGTTATTCCGAAAAAAATTGTGTTTGAAGTTTGATAGTTCCGTAACATTTCATTAAAATTGTTAGTTTGTTTATTGATTCCTTGTATGCCAAATACCCTATGTTCAATCAGAAAGTTGAGAAATGTTTTGCTCAGCTGTCGAATTTTTCTTTTGCACTTGGTACGTTCGTTCTTTGAAAGATTGATTCCAGTTGTTAGAGGGCGGTGGAAGTGAGAAACGTTGCTCAAATTTATTTGAAATGTTTGGGAATGTAAAAATAATCCAGAACCGAAGAGATGAATTAATATTAAGATGTTTAATGGCAGAAATAATGGGTGTTTGTTTGGTTGTGGGCGTGTGGCATAGTAAAAACTGCCCGAGTGCTAGATTAAAAATGAAAATTAGAAAAGAAATGGACTAAAAGAACAGTTTTTTCATGTTCATGTCTTTAAAATATCGGATGAATCAATTGACCAGTAGTGTGAGCAAATTACACTCGAATGATTTTTGTTTATCTTTTTTTTTCAATTTAGGATTGTTTTTTTTTTTTTTTAAATCGAAAAGTTTATTACTACCTATTTTTTCGAAATAAAACAAATTGTTGTTTTTCGTAATCTTACAATTCTTATTAGACGTTTTCTTTTCATTTTGAAGGTTGACTAATGTTGTTTGTTCAGAATTGCTTCTTTTTTTACTTAAATGTATTGAAATGGTTGAAGGACCCAATCAAAAAGCTAGAAAAAATATATAATAGTTTAAAAAAAAAAGTTTAATTGTTTGTCGCAAGGGAGATACGTATTTTGATTTAGGTTTATTTAACTTCGTCCTTCGTTTCAAGTGAAAGTCAGATACAATAGTAAGCTAATACTAGAAATTCATGGTAAAAATACTTAAAAATAGGAGAGGTAAATTAATTTTTGAGAAAAATCTGGCCAAATCCTTAGTTGTAAAAAATGAAACATCTCTTTTAGTTTTCCATATAGAATTTTCAGAAATCCATCTTCACATATTTGTTTGATTAAACACGATGGTTGACAGATTGTCATCTTGAATAAATTAAATTGATGAACCCATTCGACCAAAATATTTGATAATAATTAACATAATAATTGTGAATAATCTGAACGGTGAAAAATATACGAAAAATCAATATCAGTAACGAAATAAGGGTTCAAAAAAAAAAAAGTTAATAACCTAGAAGTAGTGTTATTTTCTAGGAATTTGATCTCCTTTAAAATCTATGAGTTCCTATAATATTTCTTGCCATACATAGTCACTAATATAATAAAATAATTATCTTTTTATTTACTCATTAAAACATAATTGTTGCTTTGTTATTTTTTATTTGAATGTGTTCGGAAATTTGTGATCTGGGATTTCAAGAGCATTGATTATTAAGATAATGCTGAAAACATTAAAATGAAAGATTCAAAAGTAGATTTTTGAAATTCATGGTCTTTAATAATAAGAAATTTGAACTGTTTAAAAAATAAACTTGAAAAACTGGAAAGTAGGAAATTAAATCATTTAGGGTTTGGAAAATATGAAAATTCACCACGTCTTGGAAAGCTTCCCTTGTTTGAACATAAACATTCGGTGTGGTTGAAAACAATTTTTTTTAAATTTAAAACAAACAAGAACATTTAAAAATCTCCGAGTATTTTTGATTTCAGAAGGATTTTTTCTTCAACCTTTGGATTTTTTTATGTATTAAATCGATGACACGCGACTAGTTTTGAAAACGGTTCTTTTACACTTTTTTGTTAAAAAAATATAAACAGTTCTCTAACATGTCGGACGAGACTTTTGCAATCACAAATTAACAAAAAGTGAAAAAAAGAAAAAAAAAACATTGTTCAGTGAAGATAAAGATTCAAATTTAACAACCAAAATTGACCACAACAAGAAGGACCGTTTTTGATTCCTGATTTTTCTCCGTTGCCGAATGACGGTTTTTTTTTATTAATATTTTTTTGAATGAGTTGAGTTAGTTTTTAAATAAAAGAATTGACCCTTTTTAGTGGTAGAAAAAAAACGCTTTCATCTGAAATTTGTCGAACAATTCTTTTTGCCATTTACGTTGAATAGAAATATTTTGCGATCCAATTTTGGGTAGGCATTCTTGTCATACAGAGATATGATAAATATAGCGAATTAATGAACAAGTGAATCATTCAACAGAAACAACAGTATCGACCTTAATTAAGGAACTGAAATAATCGTTTACATTAATATGAGGCAAAGAGTTGATTTATGTTGATGGGTTTCCAAAAACGATCTTATTCAATCATCACAATTCACATAACAAATTGATAAAGTAAAATAAACAAAAAAAGAGGATTACTTCATTCATTAACAAAACTTTAATCTTTTATATATCTCCTTATAACTATTCTTTGAAGTTTGATAGAAGTATTTTTACCCTGAAAGGTCGTTTTTGAAAATACATCAATATAGCAGGAATAACAGCTAGGAAAACAAGTTAGCTAAGAAGATTTTAGAATATTTTTACTTTACTATTAAACTTCTTATCACTGCCTCAAAGATAGAAATAGGAGATTCCTTAGGAAATATCTAGGAGCATAGGAGGTGTAGGAAAACTCGATCGCACCATCACTAATCACTAATCACTAATCATACTTCCACAGCCAGAACTTATGTCTGATCCCGGAGAATAATTAAAGCTTGTTATTATTCTTCTTGTCTTTGCTCATGTTTTCCATTATGTTAACATAATAATATTAAAACAATAGAAACCATAAACTGGCCGGGCCCACTGTGGAGCAGAGAACGCAGAGACGTCAGGAACAAAGAGAGAGAAGAAGCGTGGACCACCAGTACCATACGCTCCCAAGGGAATTTTCGTTGGAAGCACGAGCTAAGATATTTTGCTTCTTGGTATCATCACCTATCGCCATCCTCGAACGGTAGAAATGACATATTTTGTATACAAAGATCTCAAAATCAAAACAGTTAGTAACATTTGAAAAATTAATTAGAACTTTCAACTTAACGGATTCCATTGAATGGTTTAATGGTTGAATATTTATTCTGAGATTCTTGTATACTGCCATTTCAGGTCAACGACCAAGGTTATAGCGCCTTTACTCGCTTTTGAAAAGAAATACAGAAAAAGAAAACAACATTAGTAGCTCACAACTCTTTGAATCCTAAATAGGATTCAAAAGGATGGACAAAAATGGATATATGGTATAAATCTCAATATCATACTTTTCAATGTTAAATTTAATAAATGAAATATCTATGATGAAAGCTTGGGGTATACTTAGCTTGCCATTATTTGTTGTTCGGATACTCTTGATGGATTTGTCAATTGAAATTTGAACATAGCGATATTTCTCCATTAACATGTTTTGGAACATAATAACCTTCCCATTTGAGTAGGTTTTTTCTGATGATCGCAGTAGACCACGCATCATCACACTTTTCGTCGAAACAACCCGTAAGTCAAAATCGGAAAAATATGCTCAGGAGGGATCTTGACGAACATCTCTCTATCCACTTTTAACGAACCTTTCATTAACTATCAGTTCTCTTGTTTTCACTAAACAATTAACACTAATTTAATTTTTTTCTTCCTTCACGTGATATGATCCAATTAACATCACATTTGCTCCTGCATTAGTAGCAATTCAGAAACAAAAATTCGTTGTTGGGATAAACACAACCGAACTCTTGAAAAGACACCTTCGAAAAAGAATGAATGACGAACGGAAACTATGACTAATGGAATCTATTTACTTTTCATCGTTTTGAATTGCACATTTCGAGAAAGTAGGATATTCCTAATTCATTATAATAGAGTCAAAAATATGCTGAACTTCCTTTCATCAGCATTAGGAACCAAACTTAAGCACTCGCAGTCGCCCCTGATTGGCAACTTTTTTCCCTTAAAGCACAGAATGGTCCCGATTGTCCCCGGTCCTACGGTGGTCACTACATCTATTTAGTTTGTCTTCCCAATCTGGTGGTTAGACTTTTCAATTATTTCATTCTAACTTAAAATGAAAACTCATTGATTATCGAAAATTTTCGCGGACGAAGAAAAAACGCGTGCGATGCGTAAAAGGCATCGCCTACTTCCCGTAGGAAAACTCGATCGCACCATTTACCAAAATGGATCCTGATATCTACCTTTCATTAACTAACACAACTCCTTCCTTGGATACTTGAATATAGATTCGCAGACGTACAGACGGTCTCCATAGTTGGTGATACTAACTTATCTCTGGTTCTGACTATTTCAAAATTATTTTTGGACTATGCAGGAGCAAGAGGTTGCTAGTTGAACCTAAAGAGTATCATACTAACATTCCTTCCTTTTTCCCCTTATTGACTACTAGGACGTGGCCGGCGCCGTTATTAATCATATAAAAAAGTGAGAGCATCAGTTTTGTACAATGAGAATGGCTGCTAATCCCAAGCACCATTCTTTTGGACTTTGTGCAAAATTGATGGCCTCGATTAATCACGGAGTAGCAACCATTGGCGACGTGGAACGTGTTCTTCTTAGCCACGCCAGCGATCATAGAATTCGAAATGCGTAAGCTGAGTAAAGAACTAGATAAATATGTTATCAGAAGTTTCATTTTGTTATATATATTTTTGATGAATGATCATATCTTCACAGCATTTCAAGTTCAATGATTTAAGGTGGATATGAGTAGTCAACCAAGCTAAGCTAAGCTAAGCTAAGCTCGAGTGACATAGTTTAAAAAAAAACCTGCTTATCAATCTAATGATTTTTTGGTTGATTGGTAAACAGTACTAAAACAAAAACCATTTAAAGATCATTTACCACTAAAAGAAAGCACAATTGATTTTCGTTTGTATGGTTTCAAAAATGAATATTCGGTATTTTGTTTGGTTTTCTGTTGTATAAAACCGGGAATTTAGGAGACCATGCGGGAAAAAAACGGGAAAAATGCGGGAAATCAAAAATTGATTTTGAGTGGCAGGTAGCTCATAAACCCATACAAAAAAAAAAAAAAATATTGTACAATGTTAAACATTTTAAAATTATGATTGTTATCATAATTGATCCTACATTCAGTGAGGATTACTTTTTTGTAATATTACATAATTGCAAATCAAGGAGATTTCCCCGACTGTTATTTTGAATGATGTTGATGAAGATTTAGGTACATTTTTCATCTAATACCACAAACCAAAAAAAAAACAATTCTTAGAACATAGTTCATTCAAAATGAGCTTTGCGGGCCACAAAAAGACAGCCGCGGGCCAAATGTGGCCCGCGGGCCATTGTTTGGCCACCCATGATCTAAGGCTATATATTTTTAAACTTTCAGTGCATCTTCGGTTATTTTTGAATGAACAATTTTTTCCCATTCAAAATTAAAACGCGTTGTGCTAATTCAGGAATTGCTTGCAAATTTTCATTGTTTTTTCTGGCGGTAAAAATAACCAAAAAAAAGTTATGGGAGATGTATAAATTTATAAATTTGAAATTTTCATACAAAGCTTGCAGCGCACAGTAGTTCAAATTCCCAAAAAGCTGGAGTCCATTTTTCAAGTCAGCGACAACCAAATTTTTTATGTTGAAATCGAATCTCCAATATTCAAGTAACGTTATGATGTAATTAGATATTTTCTAGGACCTTTCATACACCTTCCATGAAACAAACATTCTTAACCCAAAAACACTAAAAAATCATATAAATCTTGAAAAATTCATAAATGTCTATACCGAAGTATTATATTGTAATCTATTTTACAGTTTGGAGATGAAAAACATCCTCAATATCACGAACTAGTAAAGTTTAGATTGATTGAGAACCTAAAATTAGATGATAATGAAATTTCGAATAACTCTATTTATTTTTCGGAAGCCAAAATAAAGCTTGCGCTGCCGATCGCCGTGGTAAATTATATACCGGTGGATAGGTGAAAGCTTCATCAAAAACATATCTTAAAATCAGCTGCTAGTTTTTGTTATATTTTGAATACGATATCTGTGAGTGGAACGCTGTTTGCTTGAAAAAATGAAAGTTTTAAAATATTTATACAAAGTAAAAGAACCATTATTGGCTTCGATACATATGCAAATTTACCATAAAACATCAGTTTTAATATTTATACAACTAACCTAGAGGAATTTCGGAGCCCTTACTTAATTTCAACAAAAATATTCATAAATCATTGTAAATTAATCAATTTTCCTGTATAAAGCAAGAACCCCGTTTTGGCAATTAAAGAGAAAAAAGCAAACTTTGAAAAAAAATATCAACTTCTTATTTTTTTCAACTTTTCGCATATAATCTTTAACAAAAATGCTTTTTAATAATTTTTCCCACTTTTTGGATTTTGAACCACTGTGCACTGTCTAATGTGCATATTCCAAAAGCATACCAGAGTAATTGTTTGATGTTGAAAAGAAGTCTTGTTGATCTTCAACAAGACTTCTTGGGTCTTAGTCATTGAAGTAAAAGTGTCAGAACTTGGCAGAACATTTACAATTTTTTTCTGAAAAGACATTCATTTATCGGAACCTTTTGTGTAGTACATCAATCATCCACGTAGGCAAAAATTACATGTAAATTATAGAGATGGTCATATGTTGAATATTGTTGACATGTTGGATTATGTAGAGTTAAGTGTCCAGCCTCCGAATCGCTAAATGTTTCAAAGTTGAAGTAGTCCTCCAGAAAGAGTAAGTCAGAGAATAATTTCATAAAAGCAAGTCTTTCACATCTAAATCTCTATGGCAATTAATTCTGCCTCGAACATAGTTTTGCTTTTCATCCCATTGTCTCCAGGAAAGGAAATGTGCCATAAGAGGAGGAATTCATTATCATCAGCTTCTTTTCAAGAATGCTACGCTCTAAGTTCCGTTTCTCGTTACCAACCATAAGGATAACTGACTCTATGCAAACACGATTGCTGGTGTGAAAACATGAAGGACACATGTTTCTACTTCGTCCTCCGCGCGTTTAGCGTTGGTACATACAATGAATGTCACACAATCCTACCGAGATAACTCTCCCTTTGGCTGAGCTCATTCAATGGCACCCGCGCCCTGCTTTCTGTACCCATTGGCGTTTTATTCAAGGTCGCCGGTTACTAATGTGGGGATGGCGGCGCGTTACTCCGGTTAGATTCCCTGTTTTTGATCTGCTCCTTAATCTCCGCGGCAAGGCAGACCCAACCTGTTTCCGCTCTTATCCGGTTGACAATGGCTCCGCTAGCACATTCGATTCGCACCCACATTCGCAACCCGGATCGGCACCACTTTGATTGAAACAACGGGTTTTCGTCGTTTGAGGAGGCCCGGAGAAAAGTTGGTTCAAGAACCGGCTAGATACATATGCATAATAATAGCGGTGCTCCTGAAATAAGAATGAACCACCACCCATAGTAAGTACCGTGACTTGTTGTGGGAAAAGTAACTTTGATTACAATATTCAAGCGGCTGCAGGTTGGTTGGCGGTAAATAGACACCAAACAAGTCATACCAAGAATGCTATCGAGCGTTAAATAGCCTTGCGTGTGTTTTTGATCCGCTGATCGATGGCCACCGCATATTGATATACGTTCAATTGAATAAAACAGTAATTATAGCGCTATACCTCCCGATGACTATTTATGTCAACACGGCATCTTATTTGAAACTAGTCTACAGTGATCAAGATTGGAAGTGAAAAGTTTTGCGATGAATCACCCGTCAAGTGTAATCAGGGCAATAGTTAGAGGGTGGACTATTGTTAAGAGCATTGATTATTGATGGTTGTTCGGAAGCATGATTTTTTTCTGTTATTAAATAGACATTTAAAGGGACATGTAGGTACCTACATTTCATTGCATGCTCAGAAAATGGACACCACTAAGAACTTTTATAACGACTTTTTCAATTTCAGCAAAATCGCGCAACAAAATGTTTCCTCTACAAAAAGTTGTTATTTACTTGTTCTTCTGGCTCAAAAAGATAATTGCAAAGCGAACACGAAGATTTTGGCTTCCAGAATTCAATACATTTGTCAGGTTTTGTCTATCACTTCTGATTTTGATGATCTAGTGCAGGGGTGAGCAACCTTTTGAAACAACGGGCCACTTTGAATTTGAAATTATTTCGGCGGGCCGCATCAAGATAAAATTTAAGTAATAATAGTTTGCAGAGCTTTACGTTATTCTTTATAACGAAAAATTTTTGATTAAAAAAATTAAAAAAAGATAAAACACATATTCATGTGCTTGCATAAACATTTTTTTATTCAATTAAAGCTGATTAAACCAGTCAAAATTTATTAGGTTTATCAATAAATCTTGATATTTTCCAATAATTGAATGTTTTGAGTGATTTGAAATGGTTAGCGAATATTATTTTTATTCACAAAAAGGAAACATCATTTGCTTCCCTTTTATTTATTACAATTGAAAAACTTTGTAAGTCTTTCTATGCTTCCTTAAAAGATTTGAACCGTTTTCTGAGAAAACCCCTTTTTGTTTGAACCGATGCGACGGTTTTTTTCGTTATCAGTTAGATTTAAAATTTTCATGGAGCTTAACCATAATGATTTTTTTCTGTGCGCATTTTCGGAAAGTTATTATCCCAACTCATTTGGATTTGGTCGTGAAGCCTCAATTTTTTTCTATAAATGGGGAGCTTTTAAATTTGAAGTTTCGTATGAAATAATTGCATGTTGAGCAAGGTGTCAAATTTATCGAAAAAAAAATTTCAACAGGATTAGTCAATGATTTCATAAATTTGAAATTAAATTTGGATACCTCTGGGATAGGCTTTCTTAGGATGAATCATGAAAATCTTATGACTTTGGAAATGTGGATGTCAAATTTTTAAGTTAAATGACTCTTTTTAATCAACATTTTGCAGTATTTGCCTATGAAATTTTTGAAAATAGTGTGTGATGCTATTTTCAGAAATTTCATAGGCAAATCATGCAAAATATTGACACAAGTTAACAAAATGCACATTTTTCCGAGGTGCAAGGAATTTCAGAACTGATTTTGACTTATTCAGGAACGCTGAATCCAAATATGTTTTCAATTAGTTTTTTGTCAGCTCTAGTTTTCAAGATGACTTAAAAAAAATTGGTAAAAAATTTGCTATTCAATTTACATCATTTTTCATTTGACAAAACTGTTAAACACAAAAACATATTGACTCAATTATCACCTTAAAAAAAACACGATAAATTTTGAATTCTGAGAAAAAAAGACTTGGAAATTTTTTTTTCGTTATCCAAACCTGCAAAAACCGGGGCTACACACAAAATTTCACGTTGATCGATTCACTAGTTTCCGAAAATTGTTCGAATTGTGTCAAATTATTGATAATTTAGTATAGAGCCCGCCCCCTTCTTGGATTCGGAGGGGCTCAGTAGTTTCCGAAAATTGTTGGGATTGTTTCATATTTGTATTAATTAAATCCAAAATTTAATGTTTTTTTATAAGGAATCAAATGATTACTGTTTGAACCACCAAGTTTGAACCAAGTTAAGGCTGTTTTACCCGCAATTCCTCTACATGTTTTCAATTAGTTCGGAAAAAGCACGTTCGGATTCGGAAATTTTGAAGTAATTGACACAAATGCTGTGTGATTTTTTCTGAGGAATCGAATGCAGGTTTTTCGAGCCACCGCACGATTCGTAAAATGGAGTTATGGCTGTTTAACCCTCAATTCTCTACAATTATGAAATAGTTCATAGCATGTTCGGACTTCAACATTTATAACCCAATGAGATCTTTCTTGTGTGATTTTTTTCGGAAGAATCGAATGATTGCTGCTTGAGCCACCGCACGCTTTGAAAAACGGAGATAACGTTGATTTTACCCTGGATTCCCCAACATTTTTCAATTTATTCCGAAAAATACATGTTGGGACTTGATAACTTTGAACGGGACCAAATAACCCCTCTATGTATCTGTAATTTTTTCTGAAGAATCGAATGATGGCTGTTTAAGCCACTGCACGCAATAAAAATTGGAGTTTTAGCTGTTTTACCCTCAATTTTCCACATTTTTTAAATATGTCAAAGAAATCATGTTCGGACTTCAAAATATTGAACCAAATGAGACATATCTTTTATGATTTTGTACGAGGAATCAAATGCAGGCTGTTTGAGCCATTGCACGTTTTGGAAAATGGTGCAATGGCTGATTTACCCTGAATTCCCATACATTTTTCGATTCCTCAGAAAAAATTACGCAAGGTGGTCATTTGTTTAAAAATTTTGAAGCCCAAATGTTTTTGTGAATTAATTGAAATATAAAGGGGGATTGAGGATAAAACGGACATTACTCATTTTCCAAAGCGTGCGGAGGTTCAAGCAGCCTGCATTCGATTCCTCCGGAAAAATCACAGAAGATAGATCTAACTTGGTTCGGAATTTTCAAGCCCGAACATGATTGCTATGAACTATTTGAAAAATGTAGGGAATTGAGGGTAAACAGCCATAACTTCCTTTTTTTAAGCGTGCGATGGCTTAAACAGCCTTCATTCGATTTCTCAAAAAAAATACACAAGATATTGGACATTTACTTCAATAACATCAAGCCCGAACATGCCTTTTTCTGAAAAAATTGAAAAATATAGGGGAATTAAGAGTAAAATAGCCAGAATTTCCTTTTTAGAATCTTGCGGTGGCTCAAATAGCTTTCATTCGATTCCTATGGAAAAACCATACAAGATAGGCCTATTTTAAAAAAAATTAATCCAAATTAGCTTTATTCCTGATAATTTACAAGATATTGGAAAACTAGGGGTTAAAAGGACATTATATCTTCGTTCGTAAGCTCGTGCGGCGTTTGAAACTATGTCCAATCAATTCTTTGGTAATTTTCACTTAATGTAAGCATTTTTTCATAGAATTTTTGTTTGTGTAGGAGAGAAGATATTGATTTGTTTCGTGGTTTATACAATTTTTTAAACACGTTTTAAAGAAATTAAATTCTACAAATTTTAGAAATTCCAATAGATAAGATTACAACTTTTTTGACATTACTTCAGAAAGTCATTGAGTATTCGATATTAAGCCGGAATAAATATCAAGTTCTTTCTTTGTCACCTCCCTTCTCCATCAATTTATTAAATAAAGTTTTTAATATTTTATAGAAATTTCAATACATTAGTCGAACATTCAAATAATTACAATAGCAAAAACCAAACTGGGGAAATAAGCGCCTGTGTCCTCGATTTTTTGTTTAGATTTTCGATTAAGTATGCCTAGATTTTTCGAAATTATTCAATGTATTATATTGTATCCAATGTTGTTGCATACAAGGTTTTAAACTATTTTATTATTTTTTGCATTATTTTACTTGAGTTTTCTGGCCCAGTTTGCCATAAAAATTATGTTCAGTTACATTGATATTTTTTCCATTGGGTAACGTAGGCACAAAATATCAACAGATGACTTTCAATATTTTATTCCGATTTCGTGACCGATTGGTAGATAACAAACGTATGCATTTCCCGATTCCAATGGCTGTTAATTGAATAATTTTGCGTTTCAGCCTGTTAAACCGATAGACTTCTTCTTTTGTCACCTCAAACGCAGGTGTTCAAGCTGCAATTTTGAATTGAAACCGATCTGGCCGTGGTATTTGTCTTTCTCGACCATATCACTAATTGAGATTAGATTTTGCGATTAAATGTCCGGTCGTCATTGCTCCTAGCAATTGTGCACCTCACATTCGACTCGTATTTTCATTGCTCATGCAAAATATAGTCACAATTACGAAATGGAGCCTCTCTCTGGCACCTACCTACTTCATTATCGCGCCAAATCCTCCTCCTGGCTGCTGGCTGACTGGAGGTTTTCGCGATTCCAATAATATTTATGGTTAGGTTCGATGTTATCGATTTTCCGGCTCGGTGTGGCTCATCAGGAGAGCAATGTCTCGACGCCAAACCTTTCCCTCTCACTCGCTCTCTCTTCCTCATCGCTTCAACACACTAACCAAGGTCAAATTTTAATAAAATTGGCCATCCCGTGGTGCAATAAATTACCATCGCCATTCGGTATCAACGAATTTCACGCCAAAAGCAACACGTTTTTCGGTTCCGGATTAAAGTACCTTTTCGTTCTGACAGCAACAGTAGAAGCAAATGTGTATGGCTGCACGTTTTATCGTCTGCTTAGTTAGAGGCTTTTCCTGTCCATTCGGAAATTAATTTTGAATTGTGTTAACGAATGTTCATTTTTTAATCAATGCTCTTTTTGTGTGTTCTTTACAGGTACGTGCACTTCATCTTCCTTTGGGGCAATTGTATGGTAAGCTTTTGATTCAATATGATACAAAGTATGGGATTATGAAAATTTATGCACAATACTGAGATGATTAATTCTAGAGTGAGATTTATAATCAACAATTGGTTTCATGATTCAGTTCTTAAGTTTTAGATTGTTAAACTCACTCATGCTTGATCTGTTTCGTCTTCTCTGTCCATCTATCCTCTCCTGATGGACTCATTTCCATTAAAAAAAAATATACCAAGACTTAATTGAAGTAGTTGAAAAAAATATATAGAAAATTTAGACGGTGTCTCCCACCGAAATGTTTCTGCTTAACCAGTGCAGCTTAAAGCGAACATTTCCGCATGAGTTCTATCAAGGTAACATGACAGAAAGGATACTAGAGAAATATAAATAACTTGGACGATGAAGAAATAATTCTGACTGCCTGGGCGAGATTGATGTCCTGCCCCGAATTCACTGGGTATACTTCATACTCCAGTAGCATCGTGTTAAATAATAGGACTTAAGGTAAAGTTGTTTTGCAAAAAATAGAGAGAATTCAGATTTAAAATTTAAAATTACATTTTAGATTTATTTAGATTTTAACAGGGTTGCTAGCGAATCGGGAAAATCGCGAAAATCTTTGGAATTTCACTGCGTCACCGGGAAACTGGGAATTTCGGCACCTCACCGGAGAAATTGTCATGCTTGAAGTTTTTAAAATTATTTCTAAATTTAAGAGTAGTTCTTGACAGTGTCGATAGAAATTTGTCTCGTATTTTTAAGCGCTTATTTTCGTTCATTGGTAAACAAACGAAGTTTGAATCGCCTTTTTAGCTTATTGCGGAGCAATATGCAGGGCTAGAAGTTGGTCACTTTTTAGTAACTTTGTCACTTTTTTCAGGCTGGTCACTCACAAGTTACTTTTTTCGAAATTTGGTCACTAAAGTCACTATTTTTTTAATAATTTCCTTAGCTTATTTTTTTCTCCTTTTCTTCCCTTTCGAGTCCTGTGGGAATTCATACGATCTAAATTGGGACAATGGATCAGATTCAGTAAAGGAATATTATTGTTTTGTTCTGCTTTGATGTATAACATTTAAACATTATTTGGATGATAATTTGAATTAAAATAAAAATCGTTTTTCGCCTTAAATAATATATATTTTTTTATTTATTTGTGACACTTTACTAACGTTGTGACATTCGTGTCAAGAAAAAAATGTATTATTAATAAATTTATTACATGAAATATTTCCTAAAGAGACACTCCTACATGTTTGATCAAGATTGAGACCAATTGAATCGAAAATATCAGATATTTCATTTATAAGTTCCTTTATTTCTAGACATTTTGCAATCATTCGAAATATTGGTAGCTATACAAAGATATCAATTAATGATTTCATAACCTATTTGTAGTTTTCGATAACTTTGAATAATTTCTGTACTTTTTTAGAGGTTTACTGGTATATTTTCTACAATATTCCAAGAAATTTCTGAGGTGTCTTTTGGATCTGTTTTTTTTGTCGTGTAACATTTAACACGGTGTTAAATCATTTGTGAATATATTTTTTTAATTCCTTCCTTTTTGAACTACGTTTTTTTCTAATAAATTTTTCTAATGATTGATATGTGAATCATGCAATAAAGTCTGCAGTGAATCTTTTTGGAAATGTTTCATTTTTGAATGTAAATTCTTTTTGAGTTAGTTTTAAATTTGAAAAAAAAAATTCTACCTTAAAGATTAGTCTCTTAAATTTTTTTAGCTTTTTTTTGTGTTGTTATCTTGAATCTAAATCAACTTTACGCTAAGCTTCTTTGAGTTGCAATCTTCTGTCAATATTTTGTCGTTTTTTATTTTCAATCTTATATCATTACTTTGTCACTTTTTCATGACGACCTACTAATTTTTTATTTCATGACTCTTTCATGAAACGAAATTTCTGTAAATGTAAATCTTAACTCAATTTCAAGTACATTCTTTAAACTTTTTGTAGAACATGTGCTGGTTTTTCATTTAAATTTGTAAATTTCTCACATAAAAACAATTTTGTTTTAAATTTTTGGATTCTTTTAATTTATTCCGCATTGTTAACTTTTTTTAATATAATTTTAAACCTTTTCACTTGTTTTAATGACATTGAAAAATTCGGATTTGGGTGTATACTCTATAGAGTGAAGAATAAAGAAAATGGATAAGCTCGAAGTTTTTGTCGGACTTAGTTGTCCTAGTCCTTTGGGTACGATCTTTTGGTTTCTTTCCATTGTTTCCTTAGAACTTTAGGATTTTGCGGTCGTAATTCTTAAATTATCTAAGCTCATTCAAAATGTTCCTCTTTTGTCCAACGTATAGTGCTTTTCTACTAGTGAGACCAAGAGACTTTCAAAAAACGTTTTTCAATTAACAGAATTGTCTTTCAAGCGATTTATTTTAGTTTAGTTTAGGTCACTAATTTTACCCTAATTTTACTTCAAAGTAACTATTTTGCCCTACTTTTTTACCGCTTGGTCGCTTCTAGCCCTGAATATGAGATATCTCATTTTTTCGCTCTCCGCAAGTGTGCTACACTTTCGAACATAACTCAAATGTTATGAATATAATAATGAAACTATTATCGATGAAACTAAACACAAAACTAACTACAGTCGAACTTGGATAAGTGAGAGTCCAAAGGACTGAACTTTGTTCTCGCTTAAAGAGGTTTTTAACTTAACCAGATTCTCTTTTCTTGAGCGTCAGCAACATACAAATGCATTTAGGTGATCTATAAATGCAACTATTCAATGTGTATTTCATAAAAATCCACTGAATTATAAGAAACCAGTTGATGCATCAGTTCTAAGTTTTCTCGAGTGAGTTTCATTATGGAACTATGGATATTTGTTCTTTGGTAACCCAATATCATTTTGGTACCAAAACTTCAATACAAAAGTGGTATTTTCTCTTATTTCCTTGGTCTAGTCAGGACAACGACTAGCTTATAAAGTAAGGTTGCCAGAATTTTTTTAGCACGTTCCCGGCCGGAAAAATACGGGCAATTTTGTATAAAAACCTGGTAAAATCCGCGCATTTGATTTCTGAATCGACGGCCTAAAATCCGAGCAAATTTAGTCAAAACCCAGAAATAACTCATCAAAAATCAAGAAAAACAATTTTTTTGTCATAATTCATCGACAGATTGTAAATCGTATTTAGAGATTAAAAAAAATCATGATTTTCAATTAAATCCGGGCAACCAGGCCGGGTCGGACTGTTTATCAAATTTTGCGTTAAATATCTGGGCAATCTGGGTTTTACATTCTCACTTAAAGGAATTTGGAGTTTAAAAAATTGTGACTTGGCGTTTTCTCTTCAATTTCACAGCGTTAGACGTCTTTCAGCCCTGTCTTATACACGATTTTCTAAATTTCACGAATCTTTAGTTTATATGACTACTACTATTCATTGTTTTGTATTAAAACAATTTATTTTTCTTAAACATGTCTTTGGATTAATAACTGCATTTAGAAAATAACAGAGTGTTTTCCTGCAAGCAATCTGATGATTTTAAGTTCTGTTAGACAAATCTCCATTCAAGTTGATTTGATGTTATGTTTCGATATATTTCTTACATATTTCTATACAATCTATTTTTTTTTTCTAGAACTCTATAAAAATCATAGTTAAAAGATCAATTTTACTTACTACTTACTTAATGATCCCGCGCCGATCCTCCGGTGCATAGGGCCGTGGTAAAAGACCTCCACTGTTGACGATCCGGAGCCAGCGACTTCACCTGGTCCCAGTCAAGATTCTCGTCGACAGTTCGGATTTCAGCGGCTAGGCTTCGCCGCCACGAGTTTCTGGGCCTGCCTCTTCTTCGATGACCTTCTGGATTCCAGTCAAGCGCCTCTCTGCAAATCTCGTTTTCATCTTTTCGCAGCGTGTGTCCAATCCATCTCCACTTACGTTCCCGAATCTCGATTTCTAGCGCCCTTTGATGACACCGGCGGTGTAGTTCCTCATTCGAGATCCAGTTGCCAGGCCACCAAGCGCGGATGATGTTCCGCAGGCAGCGGTTTACAAATACTTGCAGTTTTCGCGTCGTCACCGCATATGTGCACTAAGTTTCGCACCCGTACAGCAATACGGATTTGACGTTTGAGTTGAAGATTCGGATTTTTGTTCGTAGAGAGATCTGGCGTGACCACCAGATGTTTCGGAGACTCGCAAACGCAAATCGGGCCTTTCTGATCCGTGTTTCGATGTCTTTTCTGGTACCACCATCAGGCATAATCTGGCTACCAAGATACTGGAAGCACTCCACTTTCTCAACTTGTTGCCCAGCTACCATGAAACTGGAGGGATTTCCTGTGTTGATCTCCATCGACTTGGTCTTTCCGACATTGACTTTGAGACCTGCTGCCTTGGAACTTTCGGTGAGGTCGTCGAGTTTGCTCTGCATGTCCGGTTGTGTTTGGGCGAGCAAAACAATATCGTCAGCCAGGTCAAGGTCGTTCAGTTGCTCCATTGTTAAAGGATTCCACGGCAATCCTCGGTTCGGTGCACAGTCGATCGATCCAGTCAGAATCTCATCCATTACGATGAGGAAAAGTAGCGGTGATAAGATACATCCTTGTCTCACTCCAGCAGTTACCGGGATTGGTTCGGACAAGACACCATCGTGCAAGACCTTTCACGAAAATGCCTCGTATTGTGCTTCGATGAGATGGACTAGTTTCTCTGGGACCCCTCGTCGCCTTAGAGCCGCCCAGATGTTTTCATGATTAAGTCGGTCGAATGCTTTTTCGAAATCAACGAACACCAGCAGAAGAGAGTCCTGGAATTCGTTGATTTGTTCCAGTATGATTCGTAGCGTTGTGATGTGGTCCACACATGATCGTCCGGATCGGAATCCAGCTTGTTGCCGTCGGAGTGTAGCGTCGATTTTCTCCTGGATCCTGTTCAGGATCACTTTGCAGAGTACTTTGAGGGTTGTACAGATCAACGTTATGCCTCGCCAGTTACCGCACTCTGTCAGGTCTCCTTTCTTCGGGACCTTTACGAGGATACCCTGCATCCAGTCGGCCGGGAATGTTGCAGTATCCCAGATGTCAGCGAAAAGACGGTGCAACATTTGTGCTGACAGGGCAGGGTCGGCTTTTAGCATTTCAGCAGGGATGCAATCGATCCCAGGTGCTTTGTTGGATTTCATGTTTTTGATTGCCGCTTCTATTTCAGCCAGCGAGGGCGCTTCCGAGTTGACGCCATTTATGCGACTTACTGTTGGCGCTTCAAGCTGCGGGTTCTGTTGGCCATCGCTATTCGTGACTCGGAAGAGTTGTTCGAAGTGCTCAGTCCATCGTTTGAGCTGATCTGTTCGATCGGTCAATAACTGACCTGCTTGGTCTTTCAGCGGCATTCTTGCATTAGTCCTTGCACCACTGAGGCGGCGAGAAATGTCATAAAGTAATCGGCGGCGGCTCTTTCCCCCTCTTCGGCTAGGGAGTTTGTCCAGGCTCTCTTGTCTCGTCTACAAGCTCGTTTAACTGCCTTTTCCAGCTCCGCATATCGTAAGCAGGCGGCTGCTTTGGCTGACCCGGTACATGCCTGCTCAATTCCGACTTTCGCCTTTCTCCGATCATCGACCATCCTCCAAGTTTCATCCGACATCCATTTACTTCTTCTTCCACAAACTTTACCGAGAGTACCATGGCTCGTCGTGATAAAGGCATTCTTGATTCCACACCACTGTTCTTCGACTGTTCCGTCTGTCGGCAGCTCCGAGGCTCGGGATTCTAGCTGTTCAACGTATGCCCTTTTCACCTCTGGATTCTCCAACCGGCGGACGTCGTATCGACACCCGACTTTCTCCTCGCGCCGTTGGACACGCGCAACTCTCAGTCGTATCTCGCCGAGGACGAGGTGATGGTCAGATGCAATGTCTGCGCTTCGCTTGTTGCGGACATCAAGAAGGCTCCTTCTCCATTTTCGGCTGATGCAGATGTGGTCAATTTGATTTTCTGTTCGGCCATCTCGGGATACCCAAGTGACCTTATGTGCTGGTCGATGGGGGAAGAGCGATCCACCGATCACCATGTTGTTGTTGCCACAAAATTCTACAAACAGCTCTCCGTTTTCGCTCATCTGTCCTAGGCCATGGCGCCCCATGATGCGCTCAAGGTCTTGATTGTCGGAGCCAATCTTTGCGTTGAAGTCGCCCAAATGGATTTGAATGTCACCCTTCGGAATTCTCTCTACCACGCTGTTCAGTTGACTGTAAAACTGCTCTTTCTCCTGCAAATCGGCAACGTCAGTTGGCGCATAACACTGGACCATTGTAAGGTTTCTAACCCGTGTTCTAAATCTGGCTACGATTATTCTTTCGTTTATCGGTTCCCATCTAATGAGGGCCGCGTAGGCCTGCGGGCTTAACAGGAAACCAACTCCTCGTTCCCGAGTAGCATGTTCTCCTCGTATGCCAGAGTAAAGCAGGACTTGCCCGGATTGTGTCTTGTGTTCTCCAGTATTAGGCCAACGGACTTCGCTCAGTCCCAGAATTTCAAGCTTGAGGCGGCTAGCCTCTCTAGCAAGTTGTTCCAGTTTGCCTTGTTGGGCAAGGGTTAAAACATTCCAAGTTCCAATTCGTGTCCGTGTTTTCATGCTAAAAGTCGTCGCCAAAGTTTCAGATCGGTCATTTCTTTCGGATTCCGTAACAAGTTATGAATCGGGAGCAGTAGGTTGTTAGCCTAAAGTCCCTATCCCGCGATGGGGCTGCCATCTTGGACTTAGCTGGCGGGAGCCGCATTTCATAAATTCAGCCGCTTGCTGCACGACAGACGCTGTTTGAGCCGCCCCTGATCTGGAGAACAGACGCTCGGTTGTTGTTGCACGCCGCCCCTGACCTGGGGAACAGACGCGTGCGGCCACCTTCTCAGTCTGCATGCGACCAAAGCATCCACCGGGGTTGGGTACCCGATCTCCGCTTAGGTTACTCGCACCCCAGCCGGCACCGCGGGGAGGTAGAGATAGGAGTTGTGAATAAGAGGTGATATGACCACTATGGGGTCTCGTGTTGCACATTATCCACCGTTTACCAGCCAAATTAACCAGATCAATTTAACCGAACTTATTTTTGCACAATTGTTGAAATAGTTGGGCAAAAAAAAAACAAATACATGCCAATTTTTTTTTTGAAAAACGAACACACACATATAGGATCTCAGTGAAACTTCATGTTTCTTTGAAGAGATCTGAATTCTACTTAAGACTAAAGCGTACATCTTTCAAGGATATAATGGCTAGCATCTTACTAATGCCACCAGCCCACAGAAAAAGTACTATGTATGCCGTGACCGAGACTCGATCTCATGACCTCTGGCTTAGAGGACTGAAACGCTATCCTCTAGGCCACGGTCGGCGGCTAACAAGATCCGTAATTTTGTTAGATTCGTTTAAAAAAAATCATGAAAAACCTGTCAATTTGATACGAAAAGACTACGTGTGCGCTGATGCTCTTTACATTGATTTTATATAAAAAAAAACCAGTATAATAAATATCGGGAACATCATCATTTTATACCGAGAAAAAACCGGAAAAAACTTTTGAATTTCAAAACGAAAAATCGCTAGCAACCCTGATTTAAAATTCAGATTTAGAATTAAGGTCCAGAATTCAGATTCAGAATTCCAGGGTGGCCACCAAACCGGGAAAACCGGGAAAAAACGGGAATTTAAAATGGGACCGGGAAACCGGGAAAAAACGGGAATGTGAAATCAAAACCGGGAAAATTCTTCAAGGATAATTTTTTTTTTCTAAATAAACCTTTTGAGTTCTAAATTTCATTAATATTATAATTTTTTTCTTAAAAGCGGTATAAAATCGGATCTAAATGCCATGGAGAGAATCTGGACAAAAAGCGTGAATTTCTTGAAAAATATATTATATTGAGATTTTTTTTTTGAGAATTTACTTATTTTTGACATTTATAAATTTACAAATTTTTGACAAGCGTCAAAAGCGCGAAGAACATTTCTCTCATATATTTGAATTTTTATTTTTTTCGCAATTCAATTCTATTTTTAACCTGCGAGAGTCAGGAATTCATAAGATAATGCGGGGGGAAATGCGATAAAACAGAAAAAATCAAATTGATTTTTTCTGTTTTATCGCATTCATGATCATGAATCCAAACTTAAAGTTGTTAAGTTTTGATTTACAGATCCGTGATTCACCCGAAATTCATCGTTGATGATTACATATATTTCAAATTTCAAAATTCTGAAACCAGCTGAATAGTCAAATTCTGTGTGCGATAAAGTAACTTCAATTGGAACATAATCGTTTAAATTCAATCGATAAAGTGTTGACAAAATTATCAAAAAATCTAAGTTTTGCAGTAGATGTGGTATGAGATATAAAGAATCGATTGGTATATGTACATTACTCAAAATTGATGATTTTAGCACCTCATCCCTCTGATTCTAAGGGCCATAATTATTGTCTTAATCCTTTACAATCAAACCTTCTTAACCTTTTTTTCAAATAAATCCCAACAACATCACCGTTATTTGAATAACCTAAAAAGTCTTGTTTTGGGTTGAAAAAACCCTTATAATCATGTTCATGTATTTGTAGCTAAATTATATCAATTTCAGATATGCTCCTTTCAAGATTATATCTCGTTCAGATAGCATAGTTTGACATTGGGCAGAACGAACAAAACCTATCAAAATTATAACTTATCAAGATATGAGTGCTTCGAGAAAAATTACAAGTGGAATGTCAATAAACTTTATTTGCTAAAATCATGCTCCATTTTTGGTTTCCAAGAATTGGATTCAATTTTATGGATCTGTTGAGCAAAACTCACGGTTTGGGCCGTTGACTTCGATGTTCGTGTTTCAGAAAAAGTTGTACGTATATCAAAATGTATAATCATTTTATTTTAGGACAATCCGAAAAAAAAATCTTTATCATTGAAAACGAGCTTAACCCCATTCAAGTCTGTCAATCAGAATAAGATATAATTCAGGTTGGAGAAGCTTAAAATCGAAAATTTTAAGAACTTAATTATAACTGAGTCAGATGTAAATACCTTGGTGAGATACGTTTGAGTTATTATTTTGATATGCTCTCCTGATCAGGCAGAATTTTGTTTTGTAAATTTTAAATTTGGTGTTTCAGTAAAACAGGTATACACTGCCGGCCAAAAGTTTGGGATCACCCACTGAAAAACATGCAAATTTTGATCGTTCATATCTCAGCCGTCTTAGGACATATTGAAAATCTTCTGATCTTATTTGAAAGATAATGAGTAATAGCTATCTCGGAGGTATTTTGCCTAAATATAATGTTTTTGTTTTGAACTTAAAATTTAACCAAAAGTTATAACATTTTCGAAAAATCGCTCTCAATATTCAAAGCCGATCATCTCGGGATAGGGTGGACCAAATCTCAAAATTTGAGTGGCATTAGAATTCATGTTCTTTACTTCTCAAAACACGATCAAAAAATTTCGTGAAAAAATTCAAGAATGTATTTTTAATTAATAAAATAGACACTTGAGTCATCGTCCAAAAGTTTGGGATCACCTCTTTGTATGGTGAGTTTGGGATCATTCTTATAAAAACATGCAAATTTATTTTATTCATATCTTTCTCATCTCACATCGTATTGCAGATCTGAAGGGTTCATTTGGAAGCTAAGGAATTGTCGTTTTTTAATAAATTCATTCAAAAATTATATTTTGAAGTGATTACCATAAAAAAATCACCTGAAATTAATTGTTTTTTTTAAAGTTCCCGGATTTTTTTTATAGTTCTCACCTTAAAATATTATTTTAGAATGAATTTATTAAAAAACGACAATTCCTTAGCTTCCAAATGAACCCTTCAGATCTGCAATACGATGTGAGATGAGAAAGATATGAATAAAATAAATTTGCATGTTTTTATAAGAATGATCACAAACTCACCATACAAAGAGGTGATCCCAAACTTTTGGACGATGACTCAAGTGTCTATTTTATTAATTAAAAATTCATTCTTGATTTTTTTCTCAAACTTTTTTGATTGTGTTTTGAGAAGTAAAGAACAGGAATTCTAATGCCACTCAAATTTTAAGATTTGGTCCACCCTATCCCGAGAAGATCGGCTTTGAATATTGAGTGCGATTTTTTGAAAATGTTATAACTTTAGGTTAAATTTTAAGTTCAAAACAAAAACATTATATTTAGGCAAAATACCTCCGAGATAGCTATTGCTCATTATCTTTCAAATGAGATCAGAAGATTTTCAATATGTCCTAAGACGGCTGAGATATGAACGATCAAAATTTGCATGTTTTTAAGTGGGTGATCCCAAACTTTTGGCCGCCAGTGTATACTTGAAAAATAAAATGAAACATGAAAGTTGATATAGGTGGAAAGGTTAAAAGAAATCATGGATTTAGAAGCAGAGAAGAATTCAAATATAAAATGTAGTTTCAAAACTCAAAATCAGATGTTTGCTATCTAGGTAATAAATTCAGAATTTTCATTCAGAACATGAATTCGGAATGCAGAATTAAGATTAAGGATTGAGATGCAAAATATTCAAATGCAGGACTTCTAATTGTAGTTTGAGGGACACATTATTACTAATTATAATTTTTTAACTGCTTAAATCTAATAGGATTGAGTCAATCTAATTAAATAATTGCTAATTTTATGTTTTTTATGAATTTATTTAAAATTAAAATTAAAATAACAAAAAACTTTTTTATATGTTGCCGATACCAAACGGTTAATCAGATGTTGCCAAAATCAGATGTTGCCAAAATCTAAAAGGGTCTGTATATGCATAAATTAGGCCGGAACAAATTTGAAATACTTCTTTTTTCAGTTGAAGTTGAAACATCTCGAGGGGAGGAAGGAATAATTGAAAAAAATAAAAATAAAAAAGAAACCAATCAATTGAAATAATGAAATAAAATCTTGTATGCAACAAAATTGCATACAATCTTCATTGAACAGAATCAAAAAATCGTGTTAATAGAAAAAAAAATCACGAATACTAAATGTGTTAATCCCATCCTAAACAGTCTGTTTTTGGTTCTTCACACTGTTTTATATAAGGGAGAGTGGGGTAATGTGGGCCATGGGAAACATAAAGGTGTAAATTGTCGATGCCTGATCCTGTTTTCTGTTAACCAAAGTAACAAATTTGATGGTTTTTTTCTGTTATCAACGGAGTGTTTGAGTTGTTTTTTGTGATTTAAAATAATTTAGATTTTTATAGATTTATTTAAGAGTTGTATTTCATTTATGAAAAATGCACTTCTGAAATGTCTGCTCTTATGTTTGCACATTTTTCGTAAATTTTTGTAAAAAAAAGAATAGTTTATTTCCGTTGGCGTGTCTTGCAAGTACCTTCTCATGACAAAATTTTGCCCAATTATTGAAAAATAATATTAGAAGCTAATTTCCTTCTAATTATATGCCTGTTCCTAAAAGCTTCCCGAATTCTCTAAACTCTTCTATGGAGCACTTTGTGGCACTACTGTTTGGTTAATATCTCCCATTGAACAAGCGTCCGCTAATTGCATCAATGGGAAGCCTAAAGTTCATAACGAAAATATGCTCATATGCTTATGATCTTAGTTTCGTCATGTTCTTTCACGTGGAAAAGGAATTTTTGATGAAACATCAATAAGAGTCACACAAACGCAACCAATTTGCAAATCATAGCTTGTGGGAAATCGTGGGCCACTTTTTGCTTAGTCACCTATATTTTTTACACATTCAGAACTTAAAATACGATTTTCCTGATTGTATTTTTGTCATGCTCAATGAAGAGTTTTGAAAAATATTTTGTCCATCCTGTATAAGGAATTTTGCCGAAAGGTTCGCGAGCCTGGTTTTCGAAACTATTAGGTCATAAACAACTCTCTTTTTAATTTCATCATCTGAAAATTACTTTAAAATAACGAAATGAATTATGAAATTACAGTTTTGGGTCAACTCATAAACTTTGTATGTTATTTGGTCAATTTGGATTTGGTGGCCCACGATTCTCCATCATTTTTTTTAAATCCAAAAAATATTGCTTTTTTTAAAACAGTCAAAACTTGGGGAAAATAACTTATTAAAAAAAAAAGCCTTATTACACGTTACAAATGTAGAAAATCATACCATTTTTTTTTCATTTTATCTTTTATAATAAAGAAGTTAGGGAGCATAGACAAAAAAAAGTGGCCCATGTTTCACTTTATTCATTCCCCCTTCAGGATTTTCGGAAATATCGAAGAGGGAGGAGATGACCAAAGATGAATTTGATATTTGTTCTGGCTTTATTGAACCATTTTGATCATCAATTTTAACATTTTTTCATGATTCGAATCGGAAAAAAGTCGATCGCTTTTTAGATACCCGGATTGTTGTTCTTGCAGATTTTTTTCCAACGCGATCCATTTTATTCATTCAAGTAAAATCGAAAATTTTAAGAACTTAATTATAACTGAGTCAGATGTAAATACCTTGGTGAGATACGTTTGAGTTATTATTTTGATATGCTCTCCTGATCAGGCAGAATTTTGTTTTGTAAATTTTAAATTTGGTGTTTCAGTAAAACAGGTATATACTTGAAAAATAAAATGAAACATGAAAGTTGATATAGGTGGAAAGGTTAAAAGAAATCATGGATTTAGAAGCAGAGAAGAATTCAAATATAAAATGTAGTTTCAAAACTCAAAATCAGATGTTTGCTATCTAGGTAATAAATTCAGAATTTTCATTCAGAACATGAATTCGGAATGCAGAATTAAGATTAAGGATTGAGATGCAAAATATTCAAATGCAGGACTTCTAATTGTAGTTTGAGGGACACATTATTACTAATTATAATTTTTTAACTGCTTAAATCTAATAGGATTGAGCCAATCTAATTAAATAATTGCTAATTTTATGTTTTTTATGAATTTATTTAAAATTAAAATTAAAATAACAAAAAACTTTTTTATATGTTGCCGATACCAAACGGTTAATCAGATGTTGCCAAAATCAGATGTTGCCAAAATCTAAAAGGGTCTGTATATGCATAAATTAGGCCGGAACAAATTTGAAATACTTCTTTTTTCAGTTGAAGTTGAAACATCTCGAGGGGAGGAAGGAATAATTGAAAAAAATAAAAATAAAAAAGAAACCAATCAATTGAAATAATGAAATAAAATCTTGTATGCAACAAAATTGCATACAATCTTCATTGAACAGAATCAAAAAATCGTGTTAATAGAAAAAAAAATCACGAATACTAAATGTGTTAATCCCATCCTAAACAGTCTGTTTTTGGTTCTTCACACTGTTTTATATAAGGGAGAGTGGGGTAATGTGGGCCATGGGAAACATAAAGGTGTAAATTGTCGATGCCTGATCCTGTTTTCTGTTAACCAAAGTAACAAATTTGATGGTTTTTTTCTGTTATCAACGGAGTGTTTGAGTTGTTTTTTGTGATTTAAAATAATTTAGATTTTTATAGATTTATTTAAGAGTTGTATTTCATTTATGAAAAATGCACTTCTGAAATGTCTGCTCTTATGTTTGCACATTTTTCGTAAATTTTTGTAAAAAAAAGAATAGTTTATTTCCGTTGGCGTGTCTTGCAAGTACCTTCTCATGACAAAATTTTGCCCAATTATTGAAAAATAATATTAGAAGCTAATTTCCTTCTAATTATATGCCTGTTCCTAAAAGCTTCCCGAATTCTCTAAACTCTTCTATGGAGCACTTTGTGGCACTACTGTTTGGTTAATATCTCCCATTGAACAAGCGTCCGCTAATTGCATCAATGGGAAGCCTAAAGTTCATAACGAAAATATGCTCATATGCTTATGATCTTAGTTTCGTCATGTTCTTTCACGTGGAAAAGGAATTTTTGATGAAACATCAATAAGAGTCACACAAACGCAACCAATTTGCAAATCATAGCTTGTGGGAAATCGTGGGCCACTTTTTGCTTAGTCACCTATATTTTTTACACATTCAGAACTTAAAATACGATTTTCCTGATTGTAATTTTGTCATGCTCAATGAAGAGTTTTGAAAAATATTTTGTCCATCCTGTATAAGGAATTTTGCCGAAAGGTTCGCGAGCCTGGTTTTCGAAACTATTAGGTCATAAACAACTCTCTTTTTAATTTCATCATCTGAAAATTACTTTAAAATAACGAAATGAATTATGAAATTACAGTTTTGGGTCAACTCATAAACTTTGTATGTTATTTGGTCAATTTGGATTTGGTGGCCCACGATTCTCCATCATTTTTTTTAAATCCAAAAAATATTGCTTTTTTTAAAACAGTCAAAACTTGGGGAAAATAACTTATTAAAAAAAAAAGCCTTATTACACGTTACAAATGTAGAAAATCATACCATTTTTTTTTTCATTTTATCTTTTATAATAAAGAAGTTAGGGAGCATAGACAAAAAAAAGTGGCCCATGTTTCACTTTATTCATTCCCCCTTCAGGATTTTCGGAAATATCGAAGAGGGAGGAGATGACCAAAGATGAATTTGATATTTGTTCTGGCTTTATTGAACCATTTTGATCATCAATTTTAACATTTTTTCATGATTCGAATCGGAAAAAAGTCGATCGCTTTTTAGATACCCGGATTGTTGTTCTTGCAGATTTTTTTCCAACGCGATCCATTTTATTCATTCAAGTTTCAATCGTCGCTTCTCGTTCGATTCAATCAGTTTTGCTGGAAGCGAATGTTTAGCAAAGTCGTTAGCGTGATTTATTTCTGTCGTTGCCAATTGACTTTTATTAGGCTCCAAAAACCTTTTCCGCTAGCCTGACTTGAGTTGAACTTGCGATGTATCAATGTGGTTCCTTTTGATTCCAATAACTAGGCGGGACAAATTCTGTCAGCGATTGGTTGCCAAGAGTCAATGTACAAAATTTCATTTGTTTAAGATGAAAATTTTCCTAAATGAAAAAAAAACTTTTGCCATGTTCTGTGCTAGATCCAAATTATTAAGCGATAGATTGGTGTCTATTTTTAAACTTTAAGAAGTTGTTTGTTGCTGTACTGACCTTTATCTTAAATTGAACGGCTCATTTGTCACATGTATGTACATTATCTGAAGCGAGACATCTTATCTTCAAACGTTTTTGTACCGAAACTGGCAACTACCGGATTGTTTGTTCACCTTCGTTAAAAAAATCATTAGTAGACCACTCCAAATTCACATTTTTGTACACGTTTCGTGGTGAAATCAATGTTAGAAGTTTAAAGTCTAACAATTGACTACTCATGGCACTATTTCTCATGAAACAGTGAATATGGCCCTAAACGTCAAGAATGATAATGGATATCGTGTAAATTTCTTAAGAAATTTTTTACGCTTTGTTGGTTTACGGATATTCCTCAAAGGTCTCAACCCCGATGAAAGAATAAAATAAAATAACAAGAAACCCCCATGAACACATGCACATCCTTCAGAGCGTTTATACAAAACAAAGAAACGTTATGTCTATAATTTGAATCATTTCAATAATGAAACGTTCTAGGGTGCAAATTCAAAACGACCCGTTGCGAAATGAAGGAACACAGTCACACGACATTTAGCCGACGTAGAGCCTATCATTCCGAAAGCACGTGATTGTCGCATTTCTCGATTGTTGGACACCGTTTGCTTCGGGAGGGAAGTTGGAAAGAGATTCTATAGTGGCTGCGTGACTCCTGTCTGATGGTCACTTTTTTGCGAGACGACTGCAAAAAAATAGCCTGTTGAACTTTGGACGCTGAATTGCGTTTGTTATTTTTTGTTCTACTTTGGACTTGGAGACTGAATAATGTCACGTATAGCTAAGCCGTAGACACACCTCCCCACTTTATATGTGTTCTGTCAGGGGTAGATATTTGGTTTTGCATCTATCATTTGGTTCGGTTGATAAGCTTTGGGGTACCGAACGACACCGTACCCTTTCTTGGTATTGCTAATGAGTGTCGTAAACTTTCGGGCGCATTGCGGATGATAATTTGATGACACTTTATACGGGTGTCCGATGGAAACAGCAAACAGTTCGGTCCGGCCCTGATAGGGTGGGGTGGGTTTTTGAGAATTGCGATATACAAATCATGTGATATCAACAAGTGTGGTAAAAGCTGATGTCACTGTGAATCAGCTGCAGAAAGGTGTTACCCTAACACTGTATGGCTTTTAAAGAAAAAAAATGTTACTGAGATGCAAATCATTATCGTAATTAGAATCGAAAATAGCAGACAAAGGTTTTTAAAAATTACAAAACAGGTTAGAAGAAATGGAAAGGTGGAAATATTTTCATCACATGACAAATCTTTGTTCTTCACCAGGGATCATCTATTTTATTAGCGAAAATGGACCATATCTACATCAGCCGATAATAGAAAAGGAGCCTTCTTGATGTCCGTAACCAAAAATGCGCAGACATTGCATCTGACAATCATCTCGTCCTTGGTGAGATACGTCTGAAAGTTGCGCGTGTCCAACGGCGCGAAGAGAAAGTTGGATGTCGATACAACGTCTGCCGGCAGAACAGCTTAAATTCCAATGACAGTGATGTGGAACCAAGAATGCCTGTATCCCGACGAGCCACTGTACTGTCGGTAAAGTGTATGGAAAAATAAGTGGAGGGATGTCGAATGAAACCTGGTCGAGGATCGTAGAAAGGCGAACGTCGGAATTAGGCAGACTTGTATCGGGTCAGCCGGAGCAGTCGCCCGCTTACGATATGCGACGATAAAAAAGACACTGAAACAAGCTTACGAGAGAAGACAGCGTGGACAAACTCTCTAGTCGAAAAGAAAAAAAAAGTCGCCTCCATTGAAGATATCCGATTGCAAAGACTAATACTAAATGCCACTGAAAGACCAAGCAGGTCAGCTCAAACGTTGGACCGAGCATTTCAAAGAACTCTTCCGAGTCGCGAATAGCCATAACCAACAGAACCCGCAGCTCGAAGTGGAAAAAGTAAGCCGCATTGAAATAAAAGCGACAATCACAGAAGTTAAATCCAACAAATCTCCTGGAATTGATGGCATCTCTACTGAAATGCTCAAAGCCGACTCCGGCTTTTCAGCACAAATGTTGCATCGCTTTTCGCTGACATCTGGGATACTGCAACATTCCCGATCGATTGGAGGCATGATATCCTTGTAAAACTCCCAAAGAAAGGAGACTTTTTTTTTAAAGGAAATTAATTTCACACTGTTTTATGATTTTTCTTAGATGTTGTAAATTCCACTATTAGTTTTTTGAAGGTTTCAGATTATCCCGGAACCAAATTCACCCGATTTATATCGTTATGAAAAGGTGTTGTTTGAGTTTCTGTTTTTGTATTCTTTGAAACAACCATCAACCATCCCATTAATTATCGTGAAGGGTGATCAATGTATAAACTCTTAGAAATCATTTGTTTGAATTCACAGTACTAAATGGTTTTAGTTTTCTCATAATTGAATAGAACTGACTACATTGTTGATCAACAATAACCCAAAAGATATAAATTGACCAATGAATTTGTATAAACAAAAATCATCAGATTTAATTACTAAAAAATGTAATGCGTAGGATTTGGATGAAACTTTTTCCAGAAAATGCACGGGGTATTGAACACCTTTTAAATTCCTACACACGGCTATAAAAGCGCAGCCTTCACGTGCTTGTGCCCTGTGCTACAAACAGTAGAATGAATAAAAAAAAGCCCGGCAAAAATTTCGCTATGAATTTTTCTATAATAAGCAGACTTTCATTTGCTATTGCAGTACACGTGAACTCTGGCTGGATGATCGTTTCTAATGCCTGTCTAATGTTATGACTTTTGGTTTGTGGAAATAAAATCTAAAGTTGTATGGGAGGATCCCTTTTCTTAGGAGGGAGGGGCTCAGAACTATTACTAAAACCTTACCCTGGTCGAACTACATATCTGTACCAAATTTCAGGCTGATCGTTCAGGATTCAGGATTTCAGGGTAGCCAGCGAACCGGAAAAATTGGGAAAACCGGGAAAAATCGGGAATTGAAAATGGGACCGGAAAAAACCGGGAAAATCCTGGAATTTCAAATCAAACTCGGAATAATTCTTTTAGGTTAATTTTTGCCCTAAATATTGTATTCTAAAGTTAATTGGCACCATCATAAATTTATTTTTTCTCAAAAGCAGTGTAAAATCGGAATCTAAATTCCATAGAAAAAATGTGGGAAAAAGTCGGAAATTTCTTTTAGAAAATCGTGATTTTTGAACTCAGTGCAAACATTATAGTGCCCTGAAGTGTTCCAGTTCCAAAATGTTTTGAGATTTTTTGTGAATTTTCTGTTTTAAGTTGGGGTAATGATTTTTTTATTTTCATTTACATAGTATTCCGTCTCACGACATAACTTGACGAACATGATTCCCAAAATTCACTCGGTCCGTGGCAACCGTTCTCCAATTCCTCGGGCATCCCACGTTCGCCAGATCACGCTCCACTTGGTCTAACCACCTCGCTCGTTGCGCCCCTGCTCGTCTTGTTCCTACCGGATTCGTAGCGAACACCTGTTTTGCAGGACAGTCGTCCGGCATTCTCGCAACATGTCCCGCCCAGCGTATCCGGCCAGCTTTCACCACCTTCTGGATACTGGGTTCGCCGTAGAGGCGCGCGAGCTCGTGGTTCATCCTTCGCCTCCACACTCCGTTCTCCTGTACGCCGCCAAAGATGGTTCTTAACACTCGTCGCTCGAATACTCCGAGTGTACGCAGGTCCTCCTCGAGCAATATCCATGTCTCGTGCCCGTAGAGAACAACCGGTCTAATGAGCGTCATATACAGGTTACACTTCGTGCGAGGGCTAAGTCTTCTCGACCGCAGTTGCTTGTGGAGTCCATAGTAGGCACGACTTCCGCTAATAATTCGCCTCCGGATCTCACGGCTGGTGTCATTGTCTGCGGTCACCAGTGAGCCGAGATAGACAAAGTCTTCGACTATCTCCAGCTCGTCGTCGTCAATCATGACCTTGTTATTACTGGACAAGCGGGTTCGGTCGGTCTCGGATCCGCAGGCCAGCATGTACTTCGTCTTGGACGTATTAATCATCAACCCAATCCTTCCTGCTTCGCGTTTCAGTTTGCGGTAGATCTCCTCCACCGCCGCAGATGATCTGCCGACTATATCAATGTCATCGGCAAAGCAGATAAGTTGACTGGATCTGTTGAAAATCGTGCCCCGCATTTCGCCCGCCGCTCGTCGAATAACACCTTCTAGCGCCACGTTGAACACCATGCAGGATAGACCATCACCTTGTCGAAGCCCCCCTGCGCGATTCGAATGAACTCGACAATTTACCCGAGATCCGCACACAGCACTGCGTTCCATCCATCGTCGCCTTGATCAGTCTGATCAGCTTCCCGGAAAAGCCGTTCTCGTCCATGATTTTCCATAGCTCGTTACGGTCGATCGTGTCGTATGCGGCTTTGAAGTCGGTGAATAGATGATGCGTAGGGACTTGGTGTTCACGGCATTTTTGGAGGATTTGCCGTAATGTAAATATCTGGTCAGTCGTTGACCGTCCCTCCATGAAGCCGGCCTGATGACTTCCCACGAATCTGTTTGCTTGAAGCGTTAGGCGGCGGAGTAGGATTCGGGACAACACTTTGTAGGCGGCGTTGAGGACAGTGATCGCTCGGTAGTTCTCACAGTCCAATTTGTCGCCCTTCTTGTAGATGGGGCAGTTGGGGTAATGAATGAAACAATTCATCAAAAATCACAATATTCTGTACACATTTTTATCATAACCATACTTCAAGTTTTTACAAAAAAAAATTAATAAAATCAAAATTATCTGGTATGTGTTACATACCAAAACTATTTAAAAATTTGTCAAAAAATAAGAATTAAAATTATTGACAAGCGGAAAGCACTTATCTCTCATATGGCCGAAAAAATAGTTTTTCACAATTAAGTTCTATTTTCATCCTCTGAGAGGAGAAAAATGCGGAAATACAAAAAAATTGCCACGATGTTCCATGGTTCATCAATGAATGCACAAAAGGTAAATTCAAATACCAAATTTCTGTGTGATTTCATTAAACATTTTGCGCATTTATCACAATAAAAATCGAAATGGAAAAGCAAATTAAAGATTTAGAATTATTTTCAAAATTTGAATTAAGACTTCAAATTTAATATTCGAATTAAGATATACAGTACCGTTCATAATTGTATAAAAATTGGAAGCACGCACACTGTCACTTCGACTATGAACTTTTATAACTTTTTACTCTGATGATATTTTTTGATCAAATTTTTTGCGTTAGATAGATCAACTATCACACTATTATATCACAAAAATTGAGCTTACTGGAATTTGTGTGGCCTGAGATACAGTAATTCTACGAAAATCGAACTTTTTGGACTTTTCTCATTTGAACTGCGATGTCTCTGAAACTACACTACACTGTTTATTGAAATTTTGCAGAGTGATTGTTGAAATATGAAGCTAGCATGTCTGAAGTTTTCGAAAAGTTCTATCGATGAGATCAAAAGTAACGCGAGGTGCAATATTTCAGGCATGAACCTAGAAATGCGATTTCTATAGAATTTTGGACGAATGTTTCCATAGGAAAATCATATTCTCTGTTTAACAACCAGTAAATCTATTTCAACCAGACTCCAGACTCAAAATTCAGATTAACCAAGGTTGTCAAAATTACAGAAAAATCTACACAGAACACAGATTTCTTTAAATTATCACAGATTTCACAGATTTTTTCAATTTTGCTTTAAATTTTTTTATCCTTACTTTTAATTGGAAAAATGTGATAAGATTGTTAATGTTTATTGATTTTTCTTGTCAATCTGTAGAAAACAACCAATTTGTCCCGACTTTTCAATGAAATTAATGGAAAAAGCATCACAGAAAACCATTACAACATTTTCGTGTTTAATCACAGAAAGTCAGAATATTTTTTGCAAAACACAACAAATTTCGGCAATCTTGAAACACCGAAATCCGGCATCTTAGAAATCATTGAACCAAATTCCACAAATTTACCTGCTTTGAGTTACGGCAAGTGTTGTGTTCAATTTTGTCGAAGTAAGTTAAATCATAAAATAAAGAATTTTTGAGTTATGCTGCTAAGTGTAGCACACTATCTCGTATTTGATCCGCAATGTGTTAATATGCCATGTCCAGAATCAAGCAGCCGTAACTCAGGCTCTAAAATAATTAAAATTATACAATTAAAAACCTTACTCATGACGAGAATAAAAACAAAAATTCATAATGCTCAGAAGGAATACGATTTAGCGGATTCTGTTTTCGAAATTTCTGAGATAATATTTAAATTAGAATATCAATCAAGAGCAATTAACTAGAGCTCAGCATTAGAAATAAAAATTAAAATTTGAATCATAATCCGAACTTAAAGTTTAGTTTTGATTAAAGTATGAATCCGTAATTCACCCGAAATTTATCGTTGATGTCGTTGATGATCGTATCTATATTCCAAATTTCAGAATTTAGAAACCAAATCTCAATAATAAAATTCAATTTGTGAAAAGTTTTTTTTTAATTGTAACATCATCATTTTAGCACTGACCATAATTTAAATTCAAAAAGTGTTGATAAAATTATAAAAAAAAAATGAGTTTTGCACCAGATATAGATTTAGTTATAAAGAATAGATTGGTATAATTCTGCATCATCAATTTTCATATCTTTTGTCATAAAGCGATAGGGATATCAACCAGGATCCCGACTGAAACTTGTTAACACACACACACACACACACACACACACACATACACACACACACACACACACACACACACACACACACACACACACACACACACACACACACACACACACACACACACACACACACACACACACACACACACACACACACACACACACACACACACACACACACACACACACACACACACACAACAGGCACAATGTTTTCGTTTATTAGCAGTGGTAACCTAGTTGTCCACGAGTTTTGCCCTAACGGCTGTTTTTGTGTTCGTTTAATAATTCAGAATTCCACTAGTTTTGCCCGAGGTTTGAACCTCAAGCAGGCGGTTGCAACCCGTAGAAATTGTCAGTGTTGGGGGTAAGCATAAGGTTGACTATAGCAACCATATATTTGCATCGTCCCGGGTGACGATTCTGTTTGTTTATTCAGAGAAAGTTTTGCCCCGCGCAAGTGGAGAAAAACGAAAACGGCATTAGAGTAATTTCACCTGTGTTTGGGAATGGTAGAAGAATTGTCGTTACTTGCAGCACATTAAAAAATTTCAAAATCTGCTTGTTTTTTTCCAACCCTTGTTCTGTACTCGCATGCTGTGATGCAAAAATAGTTGGATTTGTATCACATATGGCTGAAATGAGAACAGTGTTGTGAAAAAATAAACGGCCAAAAACCTTGAACACATTTTTGCATGTTAAATTTTTTTAAATGTGCATCAATTGTTGTTTTTAACAGAATTGGATGATCGGGGGTTTTCGGAGACATTTGATTTACACTCAATTAACTGGACAAACTTATATGGAACGAATAAAAAACGCGACGGTTCGGATGGACAGAAATTTATTTTTAGCGACGATCAGACACAGAATGAAAGAATCAAACGAGTGTGTACTGATCAATAGTTTATTGGGTTCTGAATTCTACGATGTGTCGTAGTGATCTTAGATGATTGTTAAAAGAAAGGATAGAAAAGTGTACTCTTCAATTGATGTAGCTGTTTTGCTATAGGGTATGCAATGACCGGATTTTTGTTCTAACAAATTTCAAAATTTCTACCACTTTTTCTCAATACACTAAGGTTTTTTTACGCGATATTAAATCCGTCGTTAACATATAGGACTTGGATAATACCCGCTCCAAAAACGTGCTGATTTGCGAGAGCCGTGTGTACGAGTAAACTTGCTCTTATCAGGGAATGTCAAGGACCATTCCCATTGAAAGCACCTGGCGCTCCACACATTCGAAATCCACAGACGATCTTCCGCTGTTTGACCATGTGCTTTCAACCACAGACATGTGCGGGAGTGATGAACTTGAGTGTCCGTCTGTAATATAATCTCGTCAAAACAGCTTTTTCAAACAACAAAGCTCGCTGAGCCTACTTCTTGATGCTAAAGGATTAGCCCAACTAGACTTAGAGACGCGTTTCATTAGCACACTAATCCTACACCCAAAATTCAGCCTCTGTGCCAATGGCGTGTAGTCAATTTCATAGCATCATTGGTACAAGAAGATAACGCGACCGGCACTGATTCGATTTGCGCCCACCGGCATTAACCTCCCAGCGCAACCGAATTGCGTATGTCTGAATGAAACAAAATAAAAACGTTTTCGCGTCCCTCCCCATCGCATCACAAGCCGAAGAAGGATGGAAATAAATACCGGCCAACACCAGGCAGCCAGCGAACCGAGCACTGTGCGTGTGAATGTAGTAAAAGCAACAACAAAAACATCCTTCTAATTCAATCAACCGGCAAACACGGCTAAGCTGTGCGTGTGTATGTAGCAAAAGCAACAACAAAAACATTCCTTCAATTCACAGGCAAACAACACCGGCCAAGCTGCCCGGCTTTAGCTGCTGTGTATATGTAGCGTGTGTATGTAATAGCAGGCAGTAAGCAAAGCACAGTTCTCATTCAATGGGTTTCCCGTTCCTTCACTCCCGTTCCCTTTCCCGTTTCCATCTTAAGGCGAAGGAATGCATTGAAAGGAGGCCAAACGCCGGGAAGCCGCTGTTGTACGTTTTTTGTGATTGATCGGTAACAGAAACCCTATGACAAATATACCTCGTCCTGCATGAAGCTCGAATAGTACACTGGTTAGAATGTCGGACTGGCAAGACGATACAATTGGTGATGTGAGGTCGATTCTCACTACAGCGCTGTGGTTTTAATTTTTATTTTCTTGTTTCTGGGATGAATTATCCAATAGGAAGGAAATCCCATAAAATGTTTTTCTTGTTTCGCTTGAATGTAGTGGTCATCATTTTGGTTGGGAGCCGAGTCCTTATGCCAGTTACGGTTTTTCAAACATACCGTTTTCGGCACAGTGCACATTTCAGAGCATTATCGGCACAGAGATTTGCTAAAAAGGCATTGGATTTTTGCAACCTCTTCTATGGGTGTAAATATGAGGATTCGTAAAGTCATTTACTCAACGTGTGTTTTTGGCTTATTTTGAACATCTTTGTTGTTTACTGTACCAAGCACCTGCTTGACCTTAACCTAATCGAACATTTAAATAAGTTGATGTCGTATCATATAAGTCTATTTTATTTGTATCCTTTCGTTAGGGTATGCTAGAACTAATTGAAGAGATTTTGGTCACTCAAAAGTGGTTTTTCTTCTTTTAAATCACAGCGAGTGGGCTTCTCCAGAAACGATTTTATCCCAATCAACATTCGTTCGGCACGTGATCAAATACTTTGCCACATTCCAGAATGTTTTTTTTCGACGCTGTTCCTGTCCAGAACTCGCTTCGATTATAATCATAAATTGGAACTAACCCATTAAGAACACATCGTATAAAGAATGAAATTAGGATCAGATTTTCCCTAAAGTACTGCAACACTCTAGTGATGGTTTCATTTTTTCTAGGAACTAGTTTTGCAATTAACGGTCCTTTAAAAAGTTTTTACTACTTTTTTATAACTGCCTAATACGTAAATATAACTGCCCACAGAATAAAAATGACCCATTCTCAGGAATACAGAAATTTGCGCACTCATTCAGCAAACGTCTGGAAAATCGAAATCCGAAGGCAAGTCTAATAAATTATTATTAATGGAGAAGTGGACGTCGAGCAAATGTATAGGCATTCCTCCCACTTCACAATGTCACTGAACATCCCCGGAGCGCGTTTCTGAGTGGAAAATATTATTTAGCACATGCACGAAAACGAACAAGAAGAAAGCACCACCATTTGACCGCGGTCAAGGTTTCAAAATGGCAAAATTAAAACCAATTGGAGCCGATCGAGAATATCACGTGTCAGGGATTCCAGAAAACGCTGGAATCGTCGTGAAGCTTGTGCAGAATTCCTGCGAAGCAATTGGCTGCGTGAGAAAACGATGAATCAACTTAATCGAAAGCGAATTGAAGGAAGAAAAAATTGTCCAGATTTGCTGATTCACGTGCTGTGCAGCAGTGCACACTTAGCTTTGACTTGGTTCGGTTCGAGTCAGGCCGATTACCGTTGCACCTGTTTCTCCAAGTGCATTGGACTGTGTGAGCGCCGCCCTGTAGGGAATGTTCAGTTCAGTGATGATGAGCTAATGGCCTGTTGGAGGGATGTTTTCCTAGGAAATTGACAAAGAAATTTTTCGCAATTTTCCCATTTTTCTGTGGAAAGTCGACAGCTGTCAAACATGATTGGAACTGTGATGATACATTACTAAAAACATGCTGATCCATCATGAGTTTTTTTTTATTGATAGAAGGTGACAAGATTTGAAAGAATTTTCATAAAATATAGATACAATTACTATTTATATACCTCTGGGCAACAAAACATCGATAGCTATATTTATAGCTCTGTCACTCCGTGAAATTTATTTCATCCAATTTGTAGTGATTCAGGTATGTTCCTGGTTCAGGTAAAATCCAGAACGTATAACCTACATATTTTAGTTAGGTATCGCAGCGCTACTAGAATCACTATAAAATTACCTTTCTGGTGAATATAATTTTTTGCGAGAACCTTGCTTTTATATACTCAAAATCCATTGAAAAGTTTAATTTAAGTCTAAGAAAATCTGAGAAATTGCTAATTGGTATAAAAGTTCGAAAAACAGCCGCCTCTAAAAATTCATCAAAATTTCTATGTTTTGTATTACAAAAATTTAAAGATTCGAAAATGTGCCAATTTACGTCAACTTTCCAATACTCATTTCAAATTTATCTGGTGTGACAACAGTATTGACGGTTCATTCATTGAAAATATGGTTTTTACACCACTTTTTTAACATGTTTGTGGTTATGATCATAACAAATTTCGAAAAAAGTATAAACTTGTGCGCAACGTATAGTTTCTAACTATAGATTTCTTGGACACTAGTGAATTATTTTTAGCATTTCGTAGCTTATCTACAGTCTTTCTTACGAAGCATGTTGTTCGGATCTTTTTCTTGGACTTTTTTTTTAATTGAGCAGGGAAAAGCCCCCGGGAGTTGGTCACCTTTTAAGACCATTCTCCCGAAGGCATAAAAAATTTTTGTTGAAATTTTACACTATTTCTTTTCATCACAATTCTGTTATTTGATTTGTTGTTTAAGTGGTGGTGTGGTTGGCGGCTTGTGGCGAAGGTGGCTGGCGGCAGTGGCTGGCGGAGAGGGAGAAAAAATATTGTATGGCGGCAATTAGTGGCAGTTACATTTCAAGTGAGGAACTATGAATTCTCCGAGCCTCCAGTGAGAATAATCTCTGTTAAGGCTCTGTTGGACTAATCTACTTCTGGTTCATCGATCTAGTTTGCCCTCGTTTTACGTTAGAAAGTTGGCTACATGGGTCTTAAGGTGGACTTTAACTTTGCGTTTGAAACTGGTTCTGTTACTTATGAGTTTCAAGTTTACTGGTAAACTGTTGTATTTAGTTTTCCCGAAATATTCTGGGGACCTTTTCATAGTTTCGGTGTTAGCCCTTCTGTGCAGTAGATTTTCTTTTGATCGTGTGGGAAACCTGTGATTTTGATGTTGAACTTGTTGGTTGTGGTGAAAAAGCGGGTTGGGCAGCATGCTGTGGATCCGAACGACACTCTGAAGTTCCCTGAGTGCGGCTACCGGTAGGATTGACTCTGAGGCTTCTTGGAACAGGTTTAGCCTTGAGAAAAGTTTGGATTTTTTATAAACTGCTTTGAGACATCGGTTTTGTATGGCTTGTAGTGGTTTTATGTCGCTTTTCCTAGCAGCTCCCCAAATGGAGACCATATATTGCAATTTCGATTGCACAAATGCATAGTACATACTTATGATGTTTTTGGTGGGAATAAACCTGGATATCTCCCACATTATGCTGTGTATAGCACTAAGCTCTTTCCTCAAACGGTCTATATGGGCATCCCATTTGATCAGCTCGTCGAAGGTCAGCCCAAGATACTTAAAACTTTTGACTTTCTCAATCACTGTTTGACCAACTTGTAGTTGATTGGGAAAGTCGAGATGCCGGTTAGTTGATTTGAAAATGACATATTTGGTCTTTTCAAGGTTTAACGACAAAAGGTTTGCATCGAAGTATCTTTGAAGTGTATCCAGATCTTTCGACATTTTCGATATTATTATCATCGGCAAATAGTCTGCGTTTGCCATGTAAATGAAGTTTGTGCAAGTCGTTTACATACAAGATGAACAGAAGGGGACACAAATTACTACCTTGAGGAACTCCAACAGGCAGATGTCCTAAATCGCTTGTCGTTTGGTTAATTCGTACAAACTGTTTCCTATCTGCAAGATAGCTGGCAAAAGGGAATTCGCTGTACCCCTGATTCCAAGCGCATCCAGTTTTTTAAGCAGATCGTGTCGAAGGCCTTCTTTAAATCCAGGAAACAAACTCCCATGAGTTTGCGGTTGTCAAGGGCGTTGTGATTATCGTCAACTAGTTCGGTAGCAGCTGTAAGAGTACTTGAACCTTCTCGGAAGCCGTATTGGTAGTTTAGTAGATTGTAATGCTTGAGGAACTGCGAAACCCTAGCTGCGAAGAGTTGCTCTAAGATTTTACTGAAGACCGATAAGATCGATATAGGGCGGTAGTTACTACGGATCGATTTTTTTCCTGCTTTGTAGATTGGAACAACGCGTGCGATTTTAAGGAATTCTGGGAATTCTCCTGTTCGAACAGCGTCGTTAAAAACGTCTTTGATCAACGGTGCCAAGATGTTATGATGAACTTTTACGAACTGCGCAGAAATTTCGTCTGGGCCTGGACTTTTCGAGGAATCGAGTTTGTTCATTTAAAACAATGACTTCTTGCTCGGTTGCTGGTCGTAGGTATGTGCTGCTATGGTGACTGCCTGTTAGAGTTCGATTTCCGTGAATATTTCTTGGGATTGTGGCAGCTAGTTGAGTTCCAACGTTACAGAAATACTCTTTGAAAGCATTTGCTACCAGTTTACAGCGATACGATGAACGGTTCCGACGACTTGATAAAGCAAACTGAATATTGTAGTATTGTAGCTGAATCTTATATACAAAAATGGAGGCGTTTGCTTTGTAACACCATCACGTATAAACGGACGGTGAAATTCGGTTTCCGAGGGTTTTTCGGGTCAGAGATGGTTTGTATAATAGTTTCGAGAATTTCACTTTTTATGGAAGGGAGGGCTCCCATACAAAATAATCATCTCCTCTTGCTATCTTATAAATGAAAATGGAGCCGTTTTCTAGGTAACACCATCACGTATTAACGATCGGTCAGAGTGAAGTGAAATTTGGTATACGAGGGGTTTTCTGGTCAGAAATGGTTTGCATAAAAGCCTTAAGAATCTCACTTTTTAGGGAAGGGGGGCTCCCATACTCCCATAGCTCCCAATCAACTTGAAATAGGACACAATTCGAACAATTTTATGACGATTTTTATGAAAATTGATTCACGAGCACGAAGAAGTTTAAGGCGTGTAGATGAAGTTAAACATTTTCCTGCGATTAATTAAGTAAAAGGTAAAACGATGTTTACCGGGTCAGCAAGTATTTTCTAAAAACAGGGTGGCCACAGAACCGGGAAAACCGGGAAAACCGGGAAAAAACCGGGAATTGAAAATCGAACCGGGAAAACCGGGAAAAACCGGGAATTTAGACCCAAAACCGGGAAAATTTACAAAAGCAAACCGAAATTCAGTTTTAATTCCAAGATCAGGAATTTAACCCAAAATTCAAAACTCAGAATCATTAAACCTAAAATTCCAAGACAGAATTGAACAGTTAAAAAAATGTGTAAGAAGAATATCTTAGTTATTTAAATTTATTAACTACTCTGATCTCTCATCAATAACTCCTCTTAAAAATAAAAAACACAAATTTTACCGAAATTCAGAGTTTAAAACTTCGAAGAACAAGATGAGAAATTCAAAAAGTCTTCTAAGATTTTTTCAAGTATCGCACATCATGATTCATTGAAAAAACTATCAATCATATAAAAACAAACGAATCAAAGCTAAATTTTGGTCGCAAATTTGAAAATTACATAACGATACTAATATTCTAATTTTCCAGTGATAATGTTTAATTCGAGAGTTAAACACAAAATAATCATCTTTTCGCACGGCACAATGTTTTTGTAGCCTAATAATAATAAATTTTAATTGCTGAGTTAAAAATGAAACCATCTCCTATCAAACACACAGTTTGGAAAAAACATCATTTTTTGTTGTGCTTTCAAAGTTAACTTTTTTCGATAACTAGTCATAATTCATCCAGAAAAATCCGAATTGCACTTTTTAAAGTTTGAATATGTTGCGATTACTATGAAAATTTGCAAAAATCGTGACAAATATTGAAATAAAATGGTCATATTAATTTTTTGCAACACTTTTATGAAGAATTTTTATGAGCTTTTTTATGAGGGTGTGTTTATGTCGATAGTAGACACTGAGTAAATTCTTCAAAAATGTTAAAATGATTCAACATTGCATGGCATTTTACATAAAATATACATATTTGCGTTTCGAATGAAGTAATTAAACAAAATATCGAAATATTGCGATAAAATTGATTATTTTTCCTTTTTTTCGATGGCACAAGGCAACAAAATTTAAGTTTTTCTATTTGAAGAGGGTTAAAGAGCTGATTTTTAAAAATGTGAGGGCGGCAAATCCAAGTATGCAGTTGTTTTTTTTTCTGCCAGCTCTAGTTTTTGAAATTCAAGGGTTAATTTTTGAATTTTTTTAGCAGCAGAACAGTTTAAACTTCTAAGAAAACTGAGGCGTCCTTGAAGTTTATTACTCACAGTCTGGTAAAATATGAGAATTAAACGATATTGTGGATTTTTTATACAACAACAATAAATCAAATATTTTTTTCAAAACACAATTAAAAAAAATCGCCGTCTCCAAAAAAGATGTTAATGAAATTTGAATCATTGATACCAAATGTTCATAAATGTTATTCAATGATGTCGATGTTTTGCTATTGTATTTTTAAAAAGTGTTTTTTTCAAGCATTGTTTCTTTGAAACTAGAAATGCTAGGTAATATACATATTAATCCTCTATCATGGTTTATTAGTTGTTGCAATGATTGATTTAGTTCAAAACTTAGTTATTTTTTAATTTCAAAACCCAATATCAATATATTTGACAGACTCTGACAAATGATTCGAATTCAAGGCATAATCAATTTTTGAAACAAAGGCTTTATTTATTGTAATCTGCATTTAATAACTAAGCTGAGGTCTCTTTGATTTTCAAAACCTTATTTGTCCACTTTTCAACTTGATTTTGCATAAATCCTTACATTAGCTTAGCAAGCTTAGCTTAGCATGTGTTTGCAAAAACTTATAAGATTTATTTCCCTGATACTGGGGTTGTTTTCAATTAAACACTTCAAAATATGTTATAACTTTCTCATTAATCTCAACAGTTATTTGTTCATAATTTAACCCCAATAAACTGACTCAAAATAATAATATATGTTGAACAATTAACTGTACCTTTTCAACTGAAATAGAATCCACATTTTTCTGCAAAACAAAGCAAACTCTCTACTGAATGAACCATAAAAACGTTGAGAATTTTTATTAATAAAATAATTTTATTTTGCAACAAAAGGTCTGTTCTTATTCATTTTCATTGTGTAAATACTTTTTTTTAATTATAAATATATTTTTCAATTATTTACAGAACTGAACCATGCTAAAAATATTTGTGAAACAGTTCGAGACCATATATGCAGTAGAGAATTTAGAAAGTTTTTTTTTTAAATTTTAATGGCTGCTACAAAAAATACATTGTTCTTTCGAAATTTGCAATTTCTAAAGTTCGTTTTTTTTAAATAGCAAAGTTAGTTTTAGTCAACTTAAACTGCAAAATTATGAATTACAATTTTACTATGCTATGAAAACCAAAAAAAAAAATTATTGATTTACAATAATAAATTTAAATATTCGTTTCCAAATTGAATTGAATAAAAGATTTTAATTTTTCTCTTGTATCAAACATTGATTTGCTTTTAAACAATCCCTAAAACTGTTAAATCAAAACAATGTAACACGTTGTTCTTTTTTTTTAAACATTCGAAGTCAGAATTCAAAATAGAGATCATGATTCCCATGTTCTGCATTCAGAACTTACATAGAAAGGATGCAAAAACAATGTTTGGTGATTAGTTTCTTATTAGTTATTTATTACAAGTTGCAAATATTGATTTCTTTAGTACGAGTTGTAAATTTATCCAACGGGACTTGCCGAGTTTAACAATTACGTCGAGGGCAGAAAATGTCGAATCTTTTCACGAGTGGCATACACAATGCAAATTCAAAAAATCCTTTGAAAAAATATTTATTGACTTACAAGAGTTGCATCCTTACAAATAACCGCATGTGACCGACCATGCAAAACTGTTAATTTCTGATCAAGTAGATCGTGGACTGCAGGCAAAAAATAGCATGTATCGATAATTATCGCTTTTCGATACAGTTTTCAGTGTCTGAACGTTTACTGTGCTAATACTGAATTACATAAAAAACAATTATAACAACAATTAAAAAAATTTTTTTTTTCTTTCAATGATTGGCCTTTTCAATAAAAAAAATTTTCACTGAATACTAAAGAAAATCTTTTTAAAACTTGGCTGAAAACAGAATGCAAGTTTTTCGATAAACGGTGGGGCAACTGAGGTTATTATGTACAAAGATTATTCTTTTTTGTTCTTATATCTGTTCATAATTACCCAGGTGAACATGGGGTAATAATAAACACTGTTAAGATTCTTGTTACGTAATAATTTTTAGTGTTGGCAATATTTCTAGATGAATATAAACACTGCGTCTAGATAGGATTAGTGGTTTTTCGAAGTTTTTCTTCAATAAGTCATGCGCAATTTTTGAAGGAACAGAGGATCATGGACCTAGCAAATAATTGTTGTTTGAGGTTAGGTTTGAACGACTCATCATCATGCAACACTGTCAGTTTACCGGAGAAAATATTTTTGGAAATTACAGCGATCTACACTTAGTTTTTCGCTTATTAATCATCAAAAATACTGGTATAAGCTTTGACTTCCCTGATGACCCTTAACCGTAGTTGCCGATCATGTGCTTCACTCCAATGCTTGATTTGAACTTTGTGGTCATTTTTGACAGTGTTTGCATACTTTTTCACCACTCACACACAGTAATTCTTTTAATGATCAACGGTTTTGTCAGCTATGAATATGGTAATGATGGATTTTGAAGGAAACTGTGCAAAATTATTTTTTTCTTTTTCTCTTGCATCGTAAATATCTCAAAAACGCGTAAAATTTAAATTAAAAAAAAATAGGTGGAATAGTACTTTTCACAGGCAGCAAAATGCTATCAAAATGCTGTCCGATTACACTAGTAAACGAGCTACTAGCTTTACATTCAGTAATGAATGCATCTTCAAGTCAATGATCATACATGGTCATACATGGTCATGGTAAGCTGTACAGCCGGTACCGAAGCTATGGGACAGATGATTTCTGATGAACGACAAAACTTAAAAAATATTCTATTTCAAACAAATTCCAGCGTTTGAATCCTATTCCATGTCTGCTCGTGGCAAGATCCCAAGCATATTAAAGTATGTATTTGCTGGTTGTTTTTTTTATAAAATATTATGATTTGCTAAAATTCTGCTCCTGTGGAAAAAACAACAATTTTCAAAACAAAAATTTCGGTTTTCGCTGTTTTTAAAAGCCTAAAAATAGTAACTTTGTATATACCTTTCCCAACCTACGATCTATACTAACCGATTATACTTGAAGTTCAATCTCATGATGGTTTTACTTCGTTATTGTAAGGTTTTACCAGCAGAAAATCCAATGAAAACGTTTTAAAGTGGCTCAAAAATAATCAAGTTATATCAATTTCGAAACAGCTGTATCTACTAAATTGGCCTCAGTTTCTTTTAAAAGAGTTGTATTGGACCGAAAAGTAGCAGAAATAGAAGGAGGTAGATGTAGCCACCTAAAATACAGATTCTTCTTCTTCTTCTTCTTCTACTTGAGCTGCTTCACGGGCAGCTCGGGTTAAGGGCCAGTGACTTTGACTATATGCCCTAAAATACAGATTAGACGAAGAATTAGTTTGAAAAACTGAACAATATCATGTGTGCGCCGGCCGATGGGAGGTACCAAGAATAAAGTAGGAATTTTTCTTACAAAATACGATGATTTTTTTCTATTTTTTCATGAATTACCATATGATTAGCTTAATTTTCTTCATAGAAAGTATTTAGATCAAACGAAAGGTTTTTAAGATACACGCATTTGTAACTGTCCCATTTCTAAAAGAACTAAGCTTTAAAACCTCTGAAAACAACATTTTAACTGAATTTACTGTGACGAGAGAGTTAAATGATTGAAGGCCCTCAGAACAATTTTGAATACCCTCAGATAAGAAGATTTAGTATTAGCACTTGGTATCTGTAACTAATGAAAAAATGATTGAATGTCACATGACGAATGATTGATTAAAAAGTCCTGACACAATTTTTTTGTAAACATGATTTAAAAACCCATAACAATTTTTTGTCTGATGTTTTTTTTTACAATTTTAAGAAAATGTGATGATAACCTTAAAATAGAATCGAGTTTGTCTAAGTGCAATGATTCGAGTGTTATGAAACAACTAAATCAATGAAATATGTTGAAAATTTTGCAATATTTCGACGAAAGTGGACAACAAAAGTCTGGAAAACCTTGAATTTTTGACCGGGAAAACCGGGAAAAAACCGGGAATTTGAAAATGAAAATGTTGTGGCCACCCTGAAAAACATATTTGAGTTAAATTACGAGGTTATTAAAACTATAAATTTCGTACAAATCAGTTGAGATACAAGAGAGATATAGTCAGGAGTGTCAAATTGTTTGACATTGTTTTCAAAAGTTTTGGGGGTTTAATTTTAATTACTTTTAATGGAATAATTTCGAAATTTGCCTAGATATTAGCCGGATTCTAGAGAAAATTTTGGAACAATATGCCTGGTTTATGCAAGGTTTGAACATAAAATACATAAGTACCCAGTTTATCGTTCTTGTTTTTCAGTTGGATTCAGCATTCCCAACTAAAACAAGATAAGAGAAAATAAGATTTTTCATATTCAAAACTCATCACTTCGGAATATGAAAAAATAATCAAATCCCAACTCTTTTTATGATTTGGCCTTGAAATTTTTATTCTCAATTCATATACAGAAAATCTGAAACTGAAACAATTTCATCATACGGAATTCAAGTTTAAGAAACGAGATAGTAATATTTTTTTTTTCTTTATTTAAGGACCTTTTTTGACATTCAGGTCCAATATAATAATTTAAAAAAATGATTTTGAAACCCATAAATTAAGAAACAAGAAAGGGATTTCAGGTTGAGGGTAAATTCATAGAAATTCTTATCTGGAATTAAGATTCACATTTTGAATTTAGACCAAAATGCAATGTAGACTCGGAATTTCATAACTATGATTCTCAGAGTCAGTTTAGAAACATAAACCTGGTGAAAATCACAAGTATAGAAAAAGATCCAGATTCTTTTCAACGAATTTACTTAAAAAAAAAAATTAAAGACTCTATTCACAGGGGTTAATTTATGAATTATAAAATGATTATTGATACTTTTTGTTGATAAAGAAAACTTATTTTTATTCATTAGATGAAATTCAGCTGGAAATTTCCTTTAACATTATTTATACTGCAGATTCTTAAAAAATATTAAAACTCAAATCTTCAATTTTATTTGAGTTTAAAAGAGTAGAAAATTACCCTTACTTGAACCGTAAACCTCATTTGTTACTCCTATTTCTGGGCATTTGATACATTTTTACCAATGCTTATGCGTGTGGTTAAAAAGAATAAGGTAAGCAACCTTATTAAGTAAATACAAAAAGTTTTTCCCTCAATTGAATCCTCCAAAAATCCTGATTTATTTTTAATTTTTATTTTTTTTGTTCCAATTGTAGTCGTTTTAACATCTTTGTGTCATTCGCAACTTTTATCTACGATGCATTTGGCGGACAGTTATAAAAAAAATATCCAGTGTTCGATGTTTAACTTCGGGCTCGAACTTACGGACATCAGCTCAGGAGGTAACTTACATGCCAACTGAGCTATACCACAAGTTGTCGTATATGTTAAAGCTTCATGAAAAAATTGGCATCTCCTACGACTATTTTTTCGAAAGTTATAATTTGAAATCAATAACCTTTAATGTAAAATAACTTTAACTTGAATAATTAGATTCTACCTACTCTTTTTTCATTATTTTTTGTGTTTGTTCAAGCAAAAGCGTTATAGGAAAAAAATGACCAAACACCATGGTTTTTTTTTCAAATATGTTTTAATAACATTCAAAATATCGGTAAACAGTTTCAAAATCACAACTTGAACAGAAGTTGTTCTAGACTACCCAGTTGATTTTTATCGGAATCATTGGGCAGGGGAGAGTTTTCTCTATAATTTGGCGAGTTTTCAGTGACGTGAGATTTTGTATGACATTTGTTCTATAATAGAAATTGTTTACTATCGCTTTGGAGGCAATTGGTGATCTTCTAGTAGTTTTCGGTATTATTTAAACAAGAAAGTTTTGTTCATTAGAACAGCCTTAATACCGTAGCAGGTATAACATTTTAACTTAACACTTGACACCGAATATTTAAGGGTATTGAGGGTTAAGCTGGATTTAATATTTCTTGACTTTCTTCAAACCATGAACCATCGGTCATGAATATAGAACTATTTGTGAAACAATAAACGTCAATCGTTAAACTGTGAAACGAAATCAATAAAGAATCCTTGTGAAAATTACATAAATATTTTTGGCAACACTGTACAGCAGTCCCCATTTATGTCAAAGTAATATCAAAGAAGGGTAACGGACCTATTTTAGACCGCTTTGGGAGGTCGCTATACTATTTTCTGAAATAAAAAAAAGTACTTGTTACAATTTTTGACTGCTTTCTCCGTTCATTACAAAGATCAAGGCTTTTTCTATCGACACATATCGTCGTTTGTTGCAATGTAACAAGATTTTAGCCTAAAACGCGTTTCTTCGATCATTACTCTGGTCGGTATTTTGGACCACCAGGTTTTTATTTTGGACCACCCTCCGGACCTATTTTGGACGACCCTTAAACTAAATAAGTTTTTTTTTCAAAATTTTGCTATATTTACGACATTTCTAGGATCATGATGTTACTTTTTTGTTTAAATATCTTTGGCATTTTATTCACTATTTTTTATTCAACTGTGAACCTCTTTTCCCTGTAGAAAGGATTGACATAATGACTCTTTGTGTTTTCTTGAAAATATGCAAGCACTGTATATAATTATAATAGTATGTAGCAATGCTTGACCATTCTTGTTATATAGTTACCCTTTAAGAATTCTATTCTTATCTCAATAAGAGTGCCGCCTTATGTCTAAATTTAGTAAACGAATGCACCTTCCATTAGCTTCTACAGCACATGATGCTTTCTAGTAGCATTTTAAAACCTCTTGGGAGAATCTCCTTAACCCAACAAAATTTTGACCTTGCTATACGAAAATTTTGCGTTTCGCAAATATCTAGCCTTTAGGTGTCAATGTCAACAGCAGTATGTGTTGTGGAGTCTCATTACTCGGATATTTAATAAAAGAGAAGTTACATAGTTGTTTTATTACTCAGAAGATCTACATATGCATAAGTATTCTTGATTTGATGGTTGAAATTTATATCTCTGTCATGATAAGCTTCCTGTTAATGGTATGTCAAGTAAAGAAAAACAACAACAAATGTTTTTGTTTCTCGAACAATCACACAGAGTTTGATTCAGTTCTGTCAAGCGCCATTGCAATCTTCAAAGTGCTGATTGATGTTTTCAGGGCAGATTCTAACATGAAAGTTATACCAAAGCCACATTTGTTTTGCCGAAACGCCATTCTGACTAAATGTTTCCGTTGAATTCTTCATTCCTATCTGTTATCTGTGCCTGATCTCTTTGTTAAGCTTTGTTATGACAATTGAATTTTAAAATCTAAAAAGGCCCCATCATGAGTGTATCACGATTTCCGTTTAATTAGATAAATATTGGTCCAATTCCATCCCATGATTGCATTGAACCATAATGCCCCGCCACAACAACAGCACCGTGCACATCCGTAAACAGCAGCTGACAATAAGAGATAAACTTATTGCGCGTTTTATACGGAACAGTATCAAACAATCATGCGAGATAACAATCGGTCTGGTGAATTCGATGCAAATTTTAAGGGGCACAACCAGGTTCATCGATCCAACAGATTCTAAAAGTTTTAAATTCTCTTAAGAAGCTAACTGATTTATGCTTACTGAAATATCAACTACAGAGTTACTTGGTTGTACTTAGATTTTTTTTTATTTTTATTGAAGTTCGATGCTCGTCTGCAGTATTCTGATAACTTCCCAAGAAGAGCATCTACCATTCGTCTCAATGGAATTGGCGCGCGTTTTTTCCCTTACATTTAATGAATGATAGTAGAGCACACGGCATCACTTGAAACGGTCTCTGTACGTAAACTGTCACGTGTTTTGTGCTCGCCATACATGATTTGCTTCGTCATTGTAAACCAACTGACTGACGATCGATCGCGATGACAGAACACCGGACATATTTTAGAAAATAAAAAAAATCTCAATAACATTGCTCAGTACTTCTGCGAGCACTTTACGAAGCGACTACTCACATGGCCTATTAAGTAGAATTGATTCATCAACTGTCCTTTGAGAGCTTTCGTTACAGGTCAAAACAGTAATTTCTATTTCTTAGATCAAAGATCAGGCCTGTGATAGAGTGTGATGTTTTTAATTCAAAACATTTAAACTAGGTAATTTATGAATCTGCGTCGGTTGCATTCCAAATCTGGCTGTGGGTTGGTATTAAGATTGCAAGTCAACTATCAACCAACTCAATCAAAACAGCAATATGCAAACGAATTCTAGACTATTGGATGCAGTAGAGTGCTCTTTAAAGAAACCATGTAATTTTATGTTCAGTTCAGTGCAAACTTCCATCGTTGGGTCGTTGTCACCTTTCTCCAAATTGTTAAAGTCTTGTGCAAGATGTAAAAAGTCAAACTAAGAGGTTCATTTTTCAGGTGGTTGTGTAGAAACTATTCCCGAAATGTCGTTCATAAACAGCTCGAACAATAGTGGACCGAAATGACTCCCTTGAGGAACTCAATAAGGAGCAGTGATGGTTCAAATTTATGATGATCTTGTCTGACGATCTTGTCTGCGGTTCTGCCTTCAAAGTGTGGATCTATTTATGCTTGACTATCTACTGAAGAAATCTAAAGTGCATCAATTAAAAGTGTTTCCAGTCCCTGGGAGCACTGCAAAAAATCTCATTATGACATGCGAGCATCGGTTATCGACTAGAAAAATGAAGAGTAAGAAAAGCCTGTAAATTTGTCATAGATATACCGCGTTCACAGTCCAAATTATGCCCAAGGACGTAAATACTGTCAATAATCTCTTTCAAATTGGAAAATATTAGGCAAACTTCGTAAAAGACAATCAATTGTAGAAATATTTATTATCAACTAGCAGACCCGGTGTGCTTTGCTACACCCTTCAAGAATAAATGATGTTTTCAGAAAGCATTCAAATTTTTATTGTTTTGTTAGTATGAATTTAAACCAAATTATTACATAATTCAAAAGCAACCGTTATACAAGGAGAGCAGCACCTGGAGTTTCGAGTTGCAACACAAATATGACTTAAATCCTTTCTTTCCCTCACTACACTGTAGAGCTTGGGGGTCTATAACAATCGTAGAAACATATCTCGTAACCAAATACCTTTCCATGCCATATTTGTTTCCATTTGTTTGCTTCGTTTTAGCATTAAATGAAAACTTATGCCAACAAATTTGTATTGGGTTCACCTCCTTCCTCCTCTATGGACCTACTCATTGAGAGGAGGATGGTGTGTCAGATAATCATAGAATAATATCAAAATGATTTTCCATGTTAAGTTTTGCCCATTTCTTAATTAGTCAAAAAAAAAAGTTAAATATAAGCTTTCCTCTTCCCTTCCTGTATTCCCAATTCTATTCTCCTACTGCCAGAAAGAAATTGTTTCACATAGAAAAGTTTCTCGTATTGAAATACCATCCCATGCCAAATTTGGTTTTATTTGCGTAGTGAATTCTTGAGTTATGCAAAAATTTGAAAAGCAGTACTATCCCCCCTTCCGTTCTCCCCCATTGAATGAATGAGTGAGAGCTTAATATTAATAAAAGTATTTTTCGTACTCAAATGCTTTTTGATGCCGAATTTAGTTTCATTTGCTCGATGAATTCTCGAGTTATGCAAAAAAAATGTATGGAAGCCCTCCTTTCCCCCTTTATATCTTTCCGCTGGAAAAATGTGGGGCTCCAATTTATAATAGAAACATTTCTCGTATCAAAACACCCTCACATGTTAAATATGGTTCCATTTGCGTGATCAGCTCTCCAGTGATACTGAAAATTGTAAGGGAGACCTCTCCTCCTCCCTTTCACCCACCTCTTTGAAGGAATGAGGGATACTAAATATTGATAGAAGCATTTCTCGTACCCAAATATTGTTCCATGCCAAATTTGGTTCCATTTGCTGTTGAAGTTCCGAAATTATTCAGTAAAATTTGTATGAAACTCCTCTCTCTCTTTCATTTCTCCCCGTTGGAAGGAAGAAGGAAGGGGTCTCAAACAATCATTAGAACATATCACGTTCCCAAATACCCGCCCATGCCAAATTTGGTTCCATTTGCTTAATTAGTTTTGGAGTTTTGAAAAAAATTATAAAAGAGGCCCCCTTTCGCCCTTTATATCTCCCTATTGAAAAGAGGGAGGGGTCTCAAATAATCATAGAAATTTTTTTCGTATCCAAATACCCTCCCATGCCAAATTTGGTTTTATTTGCAAAATTAGTTTTTGAGTTATGTAAAAAATTATGAAAAAGGCCCCCCTCCACCTTTTTACTGGAAAGAGGGAGGGGTCTCAAATAATCATTGACATATTTTTCGTATCCAAATACCTTCCCATGCCAAATTTGGTTGCAATATCTTGATTAGTTTTCGAGTTATATGAAAAATTGTAAGATAGCCCTCCCTCCCCCCTTCCTATCACCCCACTGATAGGAGAGAGGGGTACCGAATATTCATAGAAATATTTCTCGTTCCCAAATACCACCCCATGCCAAATTTGATACCATTTGCTTGATTGGTTCTCGAGTTATGCGAAAAATTGTCTTTTGTTTGAAAGGCCCCTCCCCCCATTCATGAGAGAGGGAGGGGTCTCAAACTACAATAGGAACCTTCTCCTTCCTCCAATACCCCCATCTGCCAATTTTCACGCAAATCTGTTCAGTAGTTTCCGAGTCTATAGGAAACAGACAGAAAGAAGTCCATTTTGATATATATAGATGTGAAGAAATAATTTTGTATGGGAACCCCTCTTCCATAAAAAGTGAGATTCTTGAAACTATTATACAAACCATCTCCGACCCGAAAAACCCTCGGATACCAAATTTCACTTCATTCCGATCGACCGTTTATACGTGATGGTGTTACAAAGAAACGCTTCCGTTTTTATATATAAGATTTGAAATCTTTATTTTACTTCATGTATTAGCCATTTTAATTTGTATTGGTTTCTATTTCTAAACTCTTTCCTCCAAAATTGTTAAAAGACTTATTTGTAATCAGTTTTTTTTTGGTTATCACTTTTTTTTCGAAGGTCACAGATAAATCCAATCTGTTTCTTGACTGATTACTGTCAATCTTATTGATTTTTTTTAAAATTTCATTTAATATTGTTGCATTTATATTTTTTTGATAAATGTGTTATACTGATAGGCCAAAGCTTATCGTTTCGCATCGTCTCTAAATGAAACATAAAAAATAAACGTTCACCAACACCCTGAGTGTGAAGTCCCGAACCTTTTTACTACCAACTTGTTAACGGATTAAACCCTTGGGTGTCGACGGGAATCATTCTGATTACAACTAGGCAATTTTCACGCATTCTTGCAACACGTTCGCGCAATCGATTTCATCCCCCAACCCGGAAATACATGTTGTTGTAATCACCAAATTATAAATGTGATTCACGTGAAATTCCTTCGCGCCATCAGCTGGTTTCGAGTAGCCTATAGCTATACTCCTACATACTTGCGGTCGATATGAATGAATGAATAAGTCAGATGGAGGAAGGTGAGAAGAAGGTATTCTTTATCTGACTGAACTGAAACCGGAGTCGGTAGTTTCTCGTGTCGGCCGGACGACGACGACGACGACGGCGCTGGTGATAACGATTATAGTAAGTAGAAGAATTCTTAGTCGGCCACAGATTTCATCATAAACCCCTCGGTTGCCGTGTGTTCGTTATTTGTTTGAATACTTTTGCTACGGTGTGTCTCAAAGAAGGAAATAAATAAAAATAACAATGCACGGTTTATTTTCAATAAAATTTGGTGTACTTGGTGGGTAACTTATCACATTTTTCGTCCTATATCATCTTCAGTGCTCCTGTTAGTTTAATGTTTTACTTTGACTTACGAAAAAATTGTCAATTTTATTCGAAATCATGCGCGTATGCGTTTTTTGTAAGAAAAAAATCCACCTTCTTCTTGGTACCCCCCATTGGTCGGCGCACATTTTTTTTCAGTCATGATATTAATCAGTTTTTCAAACTTATACTTTGTATAATTTGTGTTTTCTGCTACTGCTACCTTCGATTTCTGCTACTTTTCGGTCCAATACTTCTTCTTTAAAAAAAAATGAGGACAATTTAGTGGATTCAGCTGATTCGAAATAAACAAAACTTGATTATTTTTGAGCCACTTTAAAGCGTTTTTAATGGATTTTCTGCTGGCAAAATCTGACAATTATGAAGTAAAATCATTATGAGATTGAACTTTGAGTATAATCGGTTACTATAGATCGTGAAGGGTACATACAAGGTTATTTTTTTTAGGCTTTTAAAAACAGCGAAAACTAATGTTTTCGTTTTGAAAATTGTTGTTCTTTCCATAGGAACAGAATTTTGGCAAATCATTATATTTTATACAAAACAACCAGCTAATACATACTTTAATATGCTTGGGACCACGAACGGACATGGTATAGGATTCAAACGCTGGAATTTCTTTGAAATAGGGTATTTCATAAGTTTTGTCGTTCATCAGAAATCATCTGTTTCATTGCCTTGGTACCGGCTATACAGCTGACGAGCTCTAGAACAAGCAAAAAATTGTTGTTTGAGGTTAGGTTTGAATGATTTATTACTAGGCAACACTTTCAACTTATCGGAGAAGTTTTTTTTGGACATTTCAGCGAACTACCCTTAGTCTTTCGCTTATTAAAAATTAAGATGCTGGTATGAGCCTTGACTTCCCTGATGACCCTTAACCGTAGTTGCCGGCAGGGCTGGTAGCGAGTCACTTTTTAGTGATTTGGTCACTTTTTTGGGTCAGTCACTAAAAAGTCACTTTTTTCATCATTTGGTCACTAAAGTCACTATTTTCCGAAAAATTGCCACTTTTATCATCAAAAGTCACTTTTTTCACCGAAAATAAACCAATGAAAGAGTAATTTGAATTGCGCGTGTCAATATTGACGGTAGTAACGGTAAATTACTTGATCAGTCAGTCAGATTTTTTTTCGCCTCCGGCGGAATTTCGGCATGAATCACCCTTGGCTTGAGACATTTCGATCTACGACATTATTTGACGTTCATGAATTGAAACTAACTTTGATTGTAGATTTTTATTTTTGGTTCAATCAACCTTTTGTATTGGAACTTAAAACTCGATATACAAAAACCCTATCTCGTCTTTAAAATGGGTTTTTATTAAGAAGTGTAACTAAGATTGAGATTGAAACGAACCATTTTTTTTTTATTAAAAAAATCTTTTATGTCATAACAAATGTTATGTTGATATGAAATATTCTTAAAAAAAACAATTTCATACTCAATTTTATTTCGTGTTTTTTGTTCTTCTAAATATTTAAAAAAAGGGTTTTAAAAATTTGCACAATGCCACAAAATTTACATTTTTCTTAGTTGCAATGAATTAAAACGGTAATTTCAACTTTTTTCTGTGCCCCGAATCTAAATATGTATGCAATATTTCTATCAGCTTTTGTTATTGAAATGACTTTTGGAAATAATTAAAAATCTTTAGAGAGGTTTCTGCACTTTTTTTTACAAAAACTCAAATCAAAAATATATTACTTAAAAATAAAAGTTTTATATGAATTGATGAGCTTTGAATAGAGAATCAAGTTTTTATTACACTTTCTGCTGTGATGTCAAAAATACTTGTAATGACATTTTTCCATAATCAGTTATCTATCAATGTTTGATTTTACTAGAAATAAACTCTTTATCACCAAAACTAAATGTGTTCGGCCGAATTTGACAAAATTTCTAGATTAGGACACTATTTACACAATCAATAATTTCAAAAAAATAAGCACCAGAATGGTTATAGTGAAACATGTTTATTGAAAAAACTCTTCCAGAAATGTTTTTAAAAACTAATCTTTTTTGTTTCCATATTGTTTTTTCAATTTTCAAATAAATTTACCGAATTTTATTTTACATTTTTTTTTTCAATTTTCTAATCAACTTGCCGGACTTTTTTTAATCAAACTTTTTAAATTTTTAAGACATATTTTTAACAATTGTTTCCTTGTTTTTAAATTCTGAATTTTCGTGTTCTTCAACCATAAGCCTTTAACTCCAAATTTTTAATAATAAAACATAATTTCAATCTTCTGCTTTTTCAGGACCCAATATTTTAATCAAAATAGACAAAATACTCAGAGCTTGTTATTTAAAGCTTATAACCCTGCGATTGAAAATTTAAAAAAAAAATTATTAATATGTTTTATATGAAATAATGTTTTTTGGATCGATCATGATTTTTAAATTAATCTAAAAAGTTTGAAAAATTGTTCTAAGTAGCAACTTTAAAAATAAATTTTAATACGCAGTGTTAACTAACTTTGTATTTGATTTGTGCTTTCAATATTAATAACAAAAGTTTTGAACTCATTATTTTTAATTTTTCATCAGTTTTTATCATTCACGTAATTACTCATTTGCTAACATTTCTTTGTCACTGTAGTTGAACATGAAGTTATTATTTAAGCTTCAAAAATGAAATTTTGATAGCTGGAGGATTTTATTTTATTAAAGGCTTTATGTCTGGCTTATATAACTGACACTTTTAAAATAATTATAAATATATTCTTCTTTTTATCAATTGAAATTAAGCCATCGAACCTTGAATAAATTCTGTTCAAAATTCATTTCTTATTCAGTAATCAGCAATTCACATTTTAAATCGTGATTAAATATTTTTGTTCAAATTTAAAAATTACAGCGGAATTTCTCACTAAACTTCCAGTTGAAAATGAGGAAAAGAATTTCAAATTTAGATGAATATAAATTAACAATTATTATAATTTTTCTAACATCTATTCATGGTAAGTTTTGTACAAGATTGGACATTAATTTTAGAATTCAGATTTTTTTAAATTTTAAATTTGCTAAGAAATTATTTTGAAACTAATTTATTTCTTACTTTCTTGACTTATCGAAAATTTGAAACATTCATTGTAATATGTTTCCAAAATTTTCTTTATCAGTCATTTTTTAAGTTTATGTGTTGAACATGAGTGAAAAACGGTGTAAGAAACCCCTTTCCTTTTCAATTTTTTATTTTTGGTATTGTTAGTATTTTTATATAAATTTGAATTTCGAACCCCCCACCACCCCCCCCCCCCCCCCCCCTTCGTACGCCTGATTTGGTCACATTTTTTGTACTTCAAAGTTACTTTTTTCGTTCTACATAGTCACAATTTGGTCACTTATTTCGGTCCTCAAAGTCACTATTTGGTCACTTTTTTTCAAATTTTGGTCACTAAAGTCACTACTTTTTCATTGTCAAACCGCTACCAGCCCTGTTGCCGATCACGTGCTTCACTCCAATGCTTGATTGGAACTTTTTGGACATTTTTGACAGTGCATACTTTTCCACGACTCACACATAGTAATTCTTTGAATTATCAACGGTTTTGTCAGCTATCAATTGGATAATGATGGATTCTGAAGGAAACTGTGCATTTTTTTTCTTTTTCTCTTACATCGTAAATATCTCAAAAACACGAAAATTTTAATTTTTGGAAAAATAGCTCGGATAGTACTTGTTACAGGCAGCAAAATGCTTTCAAAATTTTGAATGTCCGATTACTAGTAAACGAGCTATTAGCAAAAGAAAGTGTCCCATTTCTAAAAGAACTAAGCTGTATAGATCAAACCATAGTCAAAGGACTTCAATTTTAATAAATTTTTAATTAAAAACCTTGTTTAGCACTTTTTGACTTTCTTCAGTGTTTCTTGATCTGAAAAACAATCAGGTTGCGCTAATGAGGTGCTAATTGAAATTCCTGATCGAATTTCTCGTTTTAAAACTTCTCCTCTATGAATACATCTTATCCAATGTATCACCAAGTCTACTTTTCAGTGAAACTCATATACTCCCAGCGTCTTTGTCTTCTTGTTACCTATCCTAACGGATGCTTCTGAAACATGGACATCAGACTGGTCACAATTTTACCACCAGAAATATCAAACGGTTTTGGGTTCCTTTTTGCACATTATGGGCACGATGTCCACGATTAAATTGCCACACTCTGAAATTGCTCTAACTTTTTAACCGTTGGGTAGAAGTTAATGAAAACTTGGTTAGATTGAGTTCATAGTGCATTGTTTACATCCTGCAAGTTTTAAAGTCCTGTGATCAAAACTCGCGGAAATGGAGCCGAAAGAACAGCTCGTGCATGATAAAGTCTTGCGCATTCATCACGAGAACAAGGATCTCTCGCGTCGTTCCATCGCTAAAACGTTGAGAATCGCAAATTTCACGGTGTCACGAGTGATTAAGCGGTTCGAAAACGATTGACCACCGATTGGAAGCGGTGAAGGCAAAAATATACCAAAAATCACAACCGCGTAGTGGGGCCTTCAACGAACGCCGCCGCTCGAGATGTGGCTTAGAAGCTGCACCTAAGCCGAAGTTTTGTCCAGAAGGCCAAAACTAAGGCTAAGGCCAAAACAAGTCCGCCAAAACCCGTGCCAGGAACTTGTACCTCAACATGCTGACGAAAGTTGAAAACTGTATCATGGACGACGAAACATATGTGAAGGACGACTTCAAACAAATCCCCGGCAACCTGTTCTTCACGGCCAAGGATAAGTTCAGCGTTCCGGAATATGTCCGCACTCAGAAGATGTCCAAATTTACGAATAAAGTCCTGGTTTGGCAAGCCATCTACACATGCGGGAAGCGGAGTGCAGCTTTCGTGGCCCAGGACACGATGAACGGAAAGGTGTACATGAAAGAGTGCCTCCAGAAGCGGCTGCTTCCTCTCCTGAAAGCCCACAACGTCCAAACAATCTTCTGGCCGGATTTGGCCTCATGTCGCTACTCTAAGGATGTGCTGAAATGGTATGCGGACAATATGGTCAATTTCGTGCCGGAGCTCCGCCCCATCGAGAAGTACTGGGCGATTATGAAGCAGCACCTTTATAAACGACCTAAGGTAGTGAAGACAGTCGAGGAACTGAAGAAAGTATGGGTTTACGTGTAGTTGATTCACAGATTGTGCAGAATCTTATGGCCGGGGTTAAGGCCAAGGTTCGGGCATTTGCATATGGACTGTAAATAAAATACGAGTAAAATGGTAGAATGAAGTTTAATAGTTATTTTTCAATCCCTGAATGGAAACTCGATTTTTGCGAATAAATTTTGTGTGGTGTACCCTTTAACTTGATGAACATAATTCCTGAAACTCCATGGCAACCGTTCTCAAATTTTCTCGGGCACCCCACATTCGCCAGATCACACTCCACGTATTCTAATCACCTCGCTCGTTGCGCCCCTGCTCGTCTCGTTCCTACCGGAATCATAGCGAACACCTGTTTTGCAGGACAGTCGTCCGGCATTCTCGCAACATGTCCTGCCCAGCGTATCCGTCCCGCCTTCGCCACCTTCTGGATTCTGGGTTCGCCGTAGAGTCGCGCGAGCTCGTGGTTCATCCTTCGCCTCCACAATCCGTTCTCCTACACACCAGCAAGATGGTTAACACTCGTCGCTCGAATACTCCGTGTGTACGCAGGTCCTCTTCGAGCAATATCCGTGTCTCGTGCTCGTAGAGAACAACCGGTCTAATGAGCGTCATGTACAGGTTAATCTACGAGCGAGGGCTAAGTCTTCTCGACCGCAGTTGCTTGTGGGGTCCATAGTAGGCACAGCTTCCGCTGATCATTCGCCGACGGATCTTCAAATAAACAAAGAAAAGTATGTGAGGTTCAATAAAATATCGGTGTAATACCAGAAAACTTACTTCTTAAGCGGGCCATAGACTACACTAATGGCTTGTGCAGATTCGATGATTCCACGGCGATTGTTTGATTCTATGCTCGCCCACACGAGATACAAACATATTTCACGCGAACACAAACGATTGCTGGCGAAAAATGTAACAGTAACAACAAGAACTCCCTTCACCCTGGCTGGGGCTGAGTTAATGGCCTGAATTTTGTGCAAACTGCACCATACACTATGCCACAGAGGGTTGTTTGTGCTAAATATTTCCACCCCGGCTGAGAGGCTGGTTTGTACAAAATATTTCGATCCCGACCGATTTTACTCCAACCGTTTGGGCGTTCATTCAAGCAGTGCCATACACCATGCAAATCGTGTTCACAGCGACAAAATTTCATCGAATTTCATCGCATTTGTACAAATGTTGTGTAGTCTGTGGCCCGCTTTAAGTACTATCAACACAAATAGGTTTTTCTTAGGAGGAGCATTTGAAGTTTGTTTGTTAGATTTACTGATCAAATATTTTAGTTTTGTTTTAAATAGACAAAGAAGAGAAATTTTCTCGAAAATTTTCGTTTCTGTTTTTATTTTTTTTATCATCTACAAACACACCGTGCTGTTCGCTTTGTTGTTGTTGTTGTTCTCACCACCCAACCCGTCTTCGCTGTGTGGTGCTGTATGAAAAAAAAAACGTAAATTTCGCTGATCTAGTACGAAAATAATAATAACAACGCCGGCTGCTCGTTCGCTCGTGGTGCCTTCGAGTTTCACACAAACACCACTTGGGTTGGGTTGGACGGAAGAGGGCCGCGCTGCTCGATTTTCGCCTCGCTTCACTCAAACTACGGAACTTACGCGGGGAAGCCGGGCCGGCGTTCGTCGTCAGTCGTCGTCACAGATTGCGGCACGGATTCAAGCAGATCTCGAATAAATTGCACAATGTGCTGCTCGAAAAAATCAGTTGAATCAAGTTGATAGACGAAGTCGCGCGCGCATTTGCAATCGTGCCCGAAAGCCGGTTGATATAGAACACTCTCCTTGCGTCTCCTCGGTCAGTGTGTTTTCATTTTTTGAGCCAGGAGTGCGGCAGCCGAAAAGTTGCACCTAAATAGTTGAAATTAGTCGATTTCGATTTCCCGTAAAAAAGAGTGGTATTCTCCTCGCGGTTCATCGATTCGGTTCGAAAATAATACAGTAACGACTCTGTGATAGATTGGTTTTGCTGATTTGCTGGGCGAACGCAAAATTCAGACTGCCCTTGATATTTTGTTGTGCAAAATTTTGGCAAATACGTGGACCGGTGTGATTGTGATACAACGAAAAAAATCCCCCAAAACCTCTCTACTTGTGCGGAAAAGAAAACGTGATTCGTTCGTTCTGCTGAACCCATCTGAATTATTCGACGCATTTGGTAGAAAGCAATGTAAGTGTTTTTTTTGTTGGATTCTTGTGTAGACCGTAGCTGTTTGGAATGCTACATTAGTTGTGTTGTGCATAATAAAGGTGAGCGCGCACAGCTCATTAGGACTTAAACACATTTAAATAACGGATGGAATGAGGAGCTCAAATGCTTTCAACAATATGTGAACTGGGTACATTACAAGGAATTTGTAGATTTTTAGTGGAGTATGTTGATAGTTACGTTCCTCAAGCAATTTTGGAAACGTTAAAATAGGTGCTCCAACCACTGATTTCGAGCTGATGCCTGGGAATAATCTAATAATCGAACTCACAAGCTTTCGAACCAATGCCCATGCTTGTCAAAGCACTATCATACCTCTACACAGTGCGTTTGTTTAGACTTTGCCGCACTCTCCATCAACTGGATAAAGAAAAACAATTTTCTTTGCTCCATCTATCCCCCCATCATCCTTTTGTGTAGTCCGTGATCTGGAACGGAGTGGTGTTCTTCAGGTGGATCAGTATACTTTGAGCCGTTGAGTAAATCTTTTTTTTTGCTCCCGTCTTCCATACACACTTTGGAAAGGCTGTTTCCAATCTGGTTCATAAATGTGCACACGTCAAGCTACCGAAGGTCAAGCAGCGGCTTCCCGTCATAAGCTCAACTCCGCTTCAGCCAGTTCGCTCGGGTGATTCGCTGTTGATTAGCTGTTTGTTGTACATACTGGCCAAGCAATTCTCCTTTCTCCAACTCATAGGAGCAAACGGTCAGTGACTTCCATTCGACCATGATCGAGAAGATGGTGCGGACGATGATGATGATGATGACGATGTTGATGATAGTAATGCTGAACGATGACGGACAGACATTGGGGAAGGACACTCTGCGAACACAAGTCATTTCCCTTGGCTCACCTCCGCTGGGTGCTAGACTAACTCGAAAAAAAAAACGATTTTCGGCAGACTCGGTCGTCAAAGTAGAGAAGAAAACTACTATCACACCTACCAAATTCGCTTTCCCGAGTACTCAAAAAAACCGGAAGAAAAGTGAAAAACCTTTTTCGTTTGTTCGTGAGCTCGGGTACGGTGTTTAAGAGACGGTAACGGCCGATTGTCGCCCGTTACAAAGAATGAGGTCGGTCAAATCGCACGGTGAGACGAATGGATGTGTGTGAATTTTCCTATTGCGAATGGCCGTGATTTTCTTTTTTTCCCGTTCGTATTTCTTTTTGATGAAGATGTCTCTATTTTCAAGCATACCTTTAGGCCTGTCTATGGACTATAAGTGTTTATTTTCATTTGAAGATGGTTTGTGTGTTCATTCATCTTTTGTGGTTAGGGACTTTCCCTTTTTACCTTTATGATTATTGAAATCTAAAATGATTTAGCTGTTGCTACGGGTTTCAAAAACTACATAGTCGAAAACCGTAAGCTACATTTCGACCTCATTATCGGCGACACTCTACCTATAAACGCTTCGTGGTCAATTTGTGTATTGATCATGCTTGCTACTTTTTTGTTGTTGTTGGGTGATTATTGAAATCCTCATAACTGATTTTAAAATGGTTTCCCCTACTAGAGCTCGACAGCGGAAACCGAAATGTACGGTACAGTACCGTTCATAAATGTATAGAAATGGGAAGCACAGGCTTTGTCACTTCGACTTTTTACTTCCATAACTTTCAAACCTGATGATATTCGTTCATTGAATTTTCTACGAAGGTAAATCAACTAAATTTGAGTTTTCTAAAGTTTAAGTTTGTATGGTCTAAGGTATAGTAATTTTACGAAAATTTATCGCCTTGGACTTTCAATATTCGAATCGCAATCTCTCAGAAAACTGCGTAACGCCCATTGTTCATAGTGAAATATAAAACTTGTTTTCGAAATCTATCGATGGGATCAAAAGTTACGCGGGGTACACTGGTACAGGCTAGCCAGCTTTATATTCCAACAATCACTCTGCAAAATTTCAATAACAGGCGATGCGTATTTCCAGAGATATGGCAGTTCGATTGGCAGAAGTCGAAAGCGTCAAATTTTCGTAGAATTACCCCAGCAAACTCGTTTATAGCTATATTCTTATGCTCTTTTGATATACATTATAAAATGATCATATGAAAGTTGAAAAATCGCATTAACCTACCAAAGTGAAGGCAATATACTTACATAAATTTCATTTCTTTCTAAAGCGACGAAAACTACACCAATTGGGCGTTATCCGATACCTTATTCGTACCTATCGGAAGAATGCAAGAGAGCTTAAGATTTTGCTCTCATAGCCAGTGATGTCAACTGTTTTTCAGAAATGTCTGGAAGATTTTGAAGAAATGTCTGGAAAAGTCTGGATGGCGAACTCTTTATAGGTGATGACCTTCTTTTTTTGGTCGCCAGAACGCAATATTGCAGTCTAGGGAATAACACTCATTACTTCAAAATAATCATAAATTCTATACACTATTAATGCCTGAGACGATTGTGGTGAAGTCGGCGGTAGTACGTTTTATGCTTTACTTCCTGTTTTACTACCATTTTCGTGGCATTTCTCACTCTTCAATTTTTAATTCGAATCATTTCCTGCCGTTTTGCATCGAAAATTTTGAATTTAGATTGTTTTGTCAGAAAATTTATATCGAAACTCAAAAGTCTGGAAATTTCTGGAAGAAATGCCAAAAATCTGGAAGTCTGGAAACCTAAAAAAATGTCTGGCAAAAGTCCAAAAAGTCTGGAAGATCTAGAGAAAATCTGGAAGATTGACATCACTGCTTTAGCCTTAAAATCGTTGTCAACGACAATATTTTCTAGTTCTCTCATTAGTCAATATTACTCAATTCTGATCTGATTTTTAGCCATAGGATGCACTGCTGGTTGCAGAGAGAACAAGTCGATGATTTTCGCACTTGAAGTCCGTGCCGGAGCAAAATAATTTCAAAGTTTACATACATGGTGGACTTTCTTTCATATCCGATTTAAACTGACTTCAGACGACATTTTAAACGATCTTTTCACTATGCAGTTGGAATTGCGATTCGCAACATCGCAGGCCACACTAACTTTAGAAATCTCAAATATTGTGAATTAAAAGTGGAACAGTTGAATTATCTGAAATTTTTATCAAAAACTATCACCAGAATAAAAATTTATGGAAGTTCAAAGTCGAAGTAACAGTGAACGTGCTTCCCATTTCTATGTATATAATCGCAAACGTGTTCAGATCAAAACGTGTTCGGATCAAAAAGTGGTCAAACTGAATTGCGTGTGAATCGATTATTCGTTAATTAAAAAATCAAAGCATCTTTCTTTTCGAAGTTCTATATGTGTAAAAGACGAAAAAAATACTCAGTTAACCTTCCAAAGCCGTTCGCTAAATATCCATTTCGAGGAAATTTGAGTTGTGGTTTGATTTCGTTCTCCTGGCTATAAATATTAACCGATTTTGATGATATTATATTCATTGTGTAGGTAATTCATTCTAATTACTCAACATTTAAAAACAAAGTCGATATGTTTTTCCAGATTATCATAAACTGGTTCAAAAAGAAAAAAGTCCGAAAAATCAATTTTATTTTTCAAATACTCATAACTTTTGACAGCTTTAATGTATTTAATTGTTTCATTGATGTTTGAAATCGACAAGAATCCATCTATCCGACAATATATAGATATGTTGGGGTCCAATGAAATTTTTGACCGCTATCTAAGATCTTCCGGTAGAAAAAAATCTTACTTTAAAAAAACGACTTTCAGTTTTGACTTTGCATAGCTGTATTTCATTTCCCAATGAACCGATTTTCAAAACAGTAATTTTAGTTTTTTGTCGTTAATTTGATCATCATTTTCATAGAACATACTTGGTCTGTTAAAATTTACAGTTCTTCAGTATATTGGAATGATGTAAAGATGTTTGAAATGAGCGCTTCGGGTCATATTGACCCGAACAGCTTTGGAGGGTTAAGATCCCGATTGATATAATTGGCGAGCCTTTCGTTTGACGCCTGCCAAAAGATTTTGTACAGTCACCACTTTCTTTGCCGCAGAACGCCAATTTGCTTTGAACTACGAATGATTAGAACAATTACGGCAAGTTAAAGCTGGTCACTTTTTGATCCGAACACCCTTTATGTTTGATTGTTTTTGAAATTTAAAACGCCATAAACACCTTTCACTACCGCATGAAGCTTAGGTTCCGTTTTGCTTTTTTAAACGTTTCTTTAAACGTTTATACTTCAAACGACCTTTGTCTCGTTTTCTTTGATAACCACTCATCTTCAATACCCTATTTATTTTACAAACTGTGATTTGATCCTAAAACATCTCCACTCAATAACATTGAGAGTATATCATGACTCAGTAGTTGTTCTTGATCGTAAAAGTATTGGTATTTTGATCATACTGTGTTTCTTCAAATCTTTTATCAGCGATTTGTCATCAACAATTCATCTAAATTTACTACATCTTTGTTTTCTTAAATCTCTGAAATAGATAGAATTGTACCTCAAAGATCTCAAACTGTTTTTAGGAATGAAGCCTATTCGATTACAGCCTTGGTTAAATAGGGCGTTCTATAAGGCCAAATTCTGGGACCGATTCTGTTTTGCTCCTTCATCAACAATCGAAGACATCTGCCGGACCACTCTCCATTGGTAATCGTCAACAAAGTACAGGGTCTTTCTTCTTGTAGTTTTTGTTTACAAGATGGAAATTTACTTTCAAACTCTAACAGCCGGAGTTTTCGCTTACGTGTGTGGATCCGTCCTACTAAAACCAGCTGGCACAGTAAACGAAAATTACCGAATTCGGTAATTTTTTTTAAAGAATTCCTAACATGTGGAGTTCGTTAATCTCCTCGGTAATTTGTTCCTCGCCGAGAAGTGACAGCTGTCAAATATTACAGACCTTTTCTCGGTTCAAAATTACCGAAAGTCGGCTGATAACACTAGTTTACAAAATTTAAAAAAAATCGTGAACTTGATTAACTGACCAATATTTTTAATGTAAAATCGGGCGCTGAATCCGAAACTGAAATTCAAAAAAATCTCAGTAGAACCGTTTTTGAGTTATGCTCCAATTTTGAAATTTCGGAAAAATTAAAAAAGTTATTGTACTTAGATTGAAATATCTCGGATGACATAACAGTAATTTAAAATCCCTTTTTTGCATATTGAAGGTGAATAAATTTTCTATCGATCATCTGAACATTGTTTTTGCGTTTGACCAACAGTATTGTTGATATAAGTGACTTTATGAGAAAAAAATTTATAAAAAACGCATTTTTTTAGAGAAAATTTGGCTTTAACAAAAGTTTTAGACTCAATAGTAGCATTTAAAAAATCTGATTTTCTTTTGCCCTTAAATGTCAATTAAAAACAAAGATTTCAAGTGGTTGTTTATCAAAATCGGTTGAAAATTGAAGAAGTTATGGCTACTTTACCATAACTGTAATTTTTGCAGTTTTTAATAATTTAACGAACCGCAGTATACTTATAATAGTATAGGAAGAATAACACATGGTAAATCTCACTCGCTCCAAGTCAAAATTATTTATTAGCTTACCAGAAGGTCACATGCCAAGTTTCAGGAAGATCTGACCATAGGCAGGGGTTGCTTGAGTCTCAAACGTGAATACAATTTTAAGGTTTTCTGCCCGGCAGGAACAAAAAATACTGGTTTTTCATCAATAACTTCTTTCATCACCAGCCGATTGTTTTTTATGGTTGATTTTCTTAAAGCCTAAATTGAGACAAATATTTCACCCGAAGACTGCAACACGATTGGACTTGAAGTAAAAAAGTTATTGCAGTTCAAAGGCCGCAAATTTTGTTCAAAACGCAATGAGTACTTTTTACTCATTGCGTTTTATACGAGAATTTTCGACCAAAACACAATCTTTGAACCGCAATAACTTTTCTGTTTCAAACCCAATCGAGTTACAGTCTTCGGGTGAAATATTTGTCTCAACTTAGGCTTTAAGAAAATCAACCATAAAATACAATCAACTAGTGATGAAAGAAGTTATTGATGAAAAACCAGTATTTTTCGTTCCTTCCGGGCAAAATACCTCAAAATTGTATTCACGTTTGAGACTCAAGCAACCCCACCCTATGATCAAATCTTCCTGAAACTTGGCATGTGACCTTCTGGTAAGCTAATAAATAATTTTGACTTGGAGCGAGTGAGATTTATCATGTTTCATTCTTCCTATACTATGATAAGTGTACTGCGGTTCGTTAAATTATGAAAAATTAAAAAAATACTATAATGGTAAAGTAGCCATAACTTCTTCAATTTTCAACCGATTTTGATAAATAACCACTTGAAATCATTGTTTTAAATTGACATTTAAGCGCAAAAGAAAATCAGATTTTTTAAACGCTACCATCGAGTCTAAAACTTTCGTTGAAGCAAAATTTTCTCTAAAAAAATGCGTTTTTTATAATTTTTTTTCTCATAAAGTCACTAATATCAACAATACTGTTGGTCAAACACAAAAACAATGTTCAGATGATCGATAGAAAATTTATTCACCTTCAATATGCAAAAGAGGGATTTTAAATTACTGTTATGCCGTCCGAGATATTTCAATCTAAGTACAATAACTTTTTTAATTTTTCCGAAATTTCAAAATTGGAGCATAGCTCAAAAACGGTTCTACTGAGATTTTTTTGAATTTCAGTTTCGGATTCAGCGCCCGATTTCACATAAGAAATGACCTTCAGTTTACTGAGTTCAAAAATGCTGTAAACTAGTGTAATTTGTCAAAATATTGACAGTTGTCAACGTGACAGCTCTTTTCATTATCGAACAACCGATATTAGTGAAGCCAAATGTCTGTGATTTTTACCGAAAGTCCGGTAATGTTTACCTGAAAATAATACAAATTTGGTAATAACCAACAGAGTTTACCGAAACGCCTGTTGTTATTACCAAAACACCTGTTATCTTTACCGAAACATCTCTAATAATTAGCGAGCATCATGTAAATATAACTGAATTACCAATCATTTTTCAAACTTTCCAAGTTCGGTAGTTTTTACCGTACAACCGGTAAATTTACCGAAATATATGTAGTTATTACCGAAACACCGGTTAGTTTTACCCAACTCCGGTAGTTATTACTTAAACTCCGGTAGTTTTTACCGAATTTTACTGAATTATCTTCTATTCAGACCGAAATGCTGGAATTATTTACCGAAAACTGTAAAACTTTCGGAAATTTTTATCGGAAACATAAAACGTTCAGTTATTTCAGCTTATGACTGTGCGTATAAACGCGAGATGATTCGATTTTTGCGATTCACCTCGCCCAATACATTGTGCATTAGACTAGTTCACTTTCCAGTTTTTTTCGCAGATCAAAGCCGGACTCATATCGGTTGTTTCTCATGCATTTTCAAGTATTTCTGGAAAATTTGAGATCAATTGAACTAATCTCTGTTCTGCGCAATGAGTTTTTGTGAAAAAAGTCTATTTTTCGTGCAAATTTTTTTATGAGAGTTCTAGCAAGTCCCTGTTAATATAAAACGATGATTTAAAAATGCAAGGTGGTTAATATTTTTAGCATATTTGTGAATCTGTTTTAGATAATCGTTCAAAATGAACCGAAATAATTTAAAATATCATAAACTACCAACATGTACCGAAATTTTACTTACAAGTTGAAAGTAAAAAACCTGCAGTGAATCAAAAAAAATTTTTTTTTCACAAAAGCCTTTTTTGCTAAGCTAGCCCTTTTTATTACCTTTCTTTTGGTGTAATAAATATACAAATTGGATTTATAGCTGTCAAGTTATTTACAGATGTTTGCAACAAATTTAAATTGATACAATATTTTTCTTTCAAGTTTTCTCCACACCAACTTGTGCACAAGCAAAGATATTTTATTCAATCTAGTACCCCATGACTGTGCCAGGAGTTAAAAAAAGCGCGCGCTTTGATCAAGTTGTATGCAAGTCCTCTTGATGCCACGTTTTTCAGGTTGCATGAAGCTAAAACTTGAATAGGAACACTGTTATGATTTGAAAACTGATGCATGAATATTTGAATAACTTTGCTCCTATTTAGGCGATAATTACATTTTAAACATAAAATGAATTGTAATAAACAGGGGTATCTTAATAAGAAAAGATTTTGCGAACAATATTTTTTTCGGATTTACTGCAGATTTTAAACTTTAAGTAAAATTTCTGTACAAGTTGGTACTTTATGATTTTTAAATTTTTTTCGGTTTGTTTTGAACGATTATCTAAAACAGATCCATTATCATGCTAATGATATCAACCACCATGCATCTTAAAATTATCGTTTTATTTTACCAAGGGCTTGCTAGAACTCTCATAAGAAAATTTTAATGAAAAATGGACTTTTTTCACAAAAACTCATTGCGCAGAACAGAGATTAGTTCAATTGATCTCGAATGTGGCAGAAATACTTGAAAATGCATGAGAAAAACCCATATGAGTCCGGCTGTGATCTGCGAAAAAAGCCGAAAAGTGAACTAGTCTACTGTGCATCATAACTAAATTTACCGATAGTTGTAGTTTTTTCGGTAAATTATCAAACATTTTACAGTTTTCGGTAAATATTACCGGTATTTCCTGAAAACGCTTGACGCAAAAAACTGAAATCTTGTGAAACATCCTTTTATTGCACTCTTCAGAAAACGTAATCCAAACTCTTCGATTTACATTTTGTCATCATTCGGTTTTTATTTGTTAAGATTTTCTGGAAAGCGGAGCACGGATTGCCTCTATAGGAAAGAGAAAAAAAAAGTTGCAATAAATTCATTGACGAAAAAAATATACCCACATTAAGAATTCTTTACCAAACTTTAAATTTTGTTGTCGAAAAATCCATCCAGCTTGGCCTTTGCCCGAATGAAAATGGGAGCTGAATAATGTTCTGATTTAATAAAATTACGTGGGTATGAAAAAACTAAATGATAATGCTTGCAGAGTTTGTCGTTAGTTTTGACAGTGGCGAACGACGGCAGGATTTTTTTACAGTTTACCTCGCCTTTTTTACCGAAAAATGATGACAAAGCGACTTTTTTACATACATCTCAACAAGCTTCGGTAAATCAATTATCGATTAACGAAGTTCGGTAGAAAATAAACCTCAAAATCATCATTTAACAATTTTTTTTTTATTTACAGAACTGGTTCGGTAAAATAAATTACCGAACTCGATATTTTCAGTTGACTGTGTGGGCTTCATGTAGGATGTGATTTTTGACATTTTGACCTTCCATCAATTTCTGCACAGGGGCTTTCATCCTTTTATCCACCACTTCGGTAATATCAAATAACGCTTGACTGTTTCCCAATAACTTTCGATGGGACGAAACTGTTAGCAGTTTGGTGGATTAATCCTTTTTTTTTTTAATTATATCAATATTATTCTGCTTGGAACATTCAAATTACTCCCGGGTGTAGTAGCAGCTAGCTAGAATTTAGAAAAAAACGCAAATTTATTGACTGACCCATGTTTTTCGTGTAAAAACGGGCGCTTAATTCAAAGAACAATCTAAGAAGAACAGGCTTTAAGTTATGCTCAAAATATAATATTTTGCTAAATGAAGAAAATACATTGAAATCTGGCTTCAAACTTTTTTAAGAGCTTTTATAGGTGGATTAGATTTTTCGGGATATAAAATGCAACTATAAATGTCAACAATTCAGCGCCCATTGACCCCTGGATGCAGCGATTGTTGATCGAATTCTCCCAGAACAGGTGAATCCGAATCGCCAAATGTATCAGTCGCTGTCATTTGAACACTGAAAATGGATGAAGGTGTCAAAAATGGGTTGAAGCAGAAGATTTGTGGCTGGTGCTTTCGAATTGTTTGTCGCAGCCAGAAACCAGAAAATCATTTTGACGCGCAACCATAAATCAGGCACCACACAATTGTTTTCACAGTCGGAAAAGATGTGCGCTTGTATGTGCGAATGATAAAATCAGTGGGTCATTTCACTTTCATGTTCCTATACTTATGTAGCTGCGACTGTCTGTACGGCGGGCTTGTTAATAAATTCTTTATTTGCATCCGAAAAGCTATTATTAAATTTTATTGCTCAATCAAGGATGAAGGAGAGAACCATCTTTTGTTTTTGTTGATGGGAAGTCGACAACAAAAAAAAACGCGCAAAAACGATTTGGGTGGGACACGTTTTCAAATTAAATTGTAATATTTGTAGAATGTAGAACCTGTGTTTTACTCAATTTTGGGTTATGTTTTCTATCTGAATTTCTGAATTAGACAATTTAATTAATGACAGTTTCTTTTATTTACAGGTAAGTTTCAGCGATTCGTTGGTCAAAAGCTGATTTAAGTGAGTAGCAACAAAGCACTTTTGGTATAAAGAAAAATAACTTTACAATCGATTTCTCATTCGTAAAACTGATTAAATCTTGTTGAAAGTAATTTATTAGGAATTGTTATCATCGCTTCGTTACATCATAAATCACATCCCGTTGGACAGGTTCTTCAAATAACCACGTATTAGAGAATTGGTATCAAAAATTCAATTACGTTCCTTTACGCCTATGGGCTTTACAGGCTGAGCTGTGATTACATATTTATTTTCAAACGGATGACCGTGGTTCGTTGGCGTGATAAGGCTCCAACGTCAATGACTGTGATGATTAAAGCGATCGGAAATTCAACTTCGCAGCAATAGCACATACCGAGTAATAAGTGTAATCACCATGACCTTTCGATTGAATGAGAGTAAAAACAATAAATTGCAACTTAATCTTGCATAGATGGCAAGAGTACCGGGACCCATTTTGGTCATAAACACTCATTTCTGTAGATGGATGAAAAATACGTCTAACGTGGATGCCTTTGCCCTTAATCAAATCAGATGGGGAAAACGCAACTACCATAAAAAAGATGGGCTTGTTCGAGGCTTTAATCAGCGCTCGTGCTAATCAAATCTCAAAACTCGCAAATTATCGAAAAAAGCTGTCGGTATTTTCAGACTACCAATTGATACTTCGATGCGAAAACACCATTTTTACAGGAAATGACATCATCTGCGCTTTGTCGTTTGCCTCCAAGCCGCCGCTTTGTGATCAATCGTTGATTTAGTAAGTCAAGTTGATTGAAGCTTTCATCAGCCTGGAACTCCGGGTAGGTCCCTAGTTATCTCTTTGTTCCGCAAATCACTCTGTTACAATGTTCGCGGCTAAGTAGTTAGTCAGTGAATGTAGATGAAGTTTTGACCGGCCAGTTAGTCGCGTGGTGTGGTGCCGCAGACACGGGTTTCAGTTTCGTTGATGGGGAGTGACCATCAATGAAATGCAAATCGGAACCAGATTCCAGAATCAATTGGAGCTACCACCATATTCATTCTGGTCCAGTTACGGCTTGTTGTTCTCCTACAAGCGATGGGAGTAATTGATTAGGTATTGCCAGCCCTTAGGAGGACTTTTCACGGCCGAGCTCTGGAAAGTTGATCGACAAATGGGGCTTACTGATTGACTGACAATAAGGCGCCTCCATGTTTGTTATTCTAGTTTTCCGAGTGTCTGCCTCATGTGATTTTTTTTCTCATGAAATATGCGACGAAGAACGGAAAACAGTTGAAAGTATTCAGTGATATATTTTAAACTGAATTGTCAGCTAACGAGCGACGATGGATTTCACCCAATGTCGTGCACATTACAGATAACAAAGTTGCACATTTAAAATACATACCTACTTATTTTCCTGTGAATGTTTATATAACAAGATATATACAAAGGTGCACTGCACGTGTTTCATATCTCTGAGTTCAACAGAATAGTAATATTTCAATAGTTTGTCTACATCCTATTGCTTTTTGAATTTTTGAGAAAGTGTTTTGTTAAGATGCACGCATTCTCATATACAAACAAACTCCATTCGGTCTCACGCAAAACAAATGAGTAATTCACCTTCCAATGAGGTTAGGTTCGAGAAGCTAAATTGAAGGGATCGCAAAAGTTTAAAATGTTAAATTGTCATTGGGAAATAGGAAGTTTTTTTACACTACTGGGTTTTATATCTGTTTGATCATTGGCTGAAGCTATCATGAGTCATGACTCAAGAGAGATACTTTATCAAATGTTAGTTAAATCATTCCATAATAACGGACCATTTACACTTCACGTGGAAATGAACGTGAAAAATCTGATTGCATCAAGAACTCAACAACGCAACTTAACTAGATTTTGTAACATGGTGAAATCGACGGGGAATGGTTAAAAGATGAAAATCCAACTGGTCTTGCTCTTTAAAACTTCCCAAAACTGTTTTTATTCCGATTTCCCCGTCATGATGATCATCGCAGTGACAACGGGGGAATCGGAATAAAAACTGTACTAGAAGGTTTTAAACAACAAAAACAATTGGATTTTCATCTTTCAATATTCCCCACCGATTCAACCATGTTACACACACTAGTTTTGTCGCGTTTTTGAGTTATTGACTAAATATGATTTTTTCACGTTGATTTCCACAAGAACTGTAAATCAGGCTTAAGGTCCACCATGGCAAATGCAAACAGATTTCATTATAGTTCAACATTCATACGTACTGAAAAAATATGTTTCAATAAATTTCTGTTGGAAGGACCCCGTTCATCGAGCTAAGATAAGGTTGCCAGATTGCCCGAATATTTAATACAAAATTTGACAGAAGTCCGGTTCGGCCCGGTTGATTGGATTCTATTGAAATAAAAACCCGAATTCTGCCTGAATTTATTCACTTTATTTGCCAAAACAAACAAATTCTGTTGTAATTTGTTTTTTTTTATTTATGCGTCCCAAACAAAAATTTTTGAGAAAGATTTACAAAAATAATCATGAAAAGTTTTTGACAGTCTAAAATACGATTTAGAAACTGCAGATGGATTTTTTTTGTGTTGACTAATTCCTGAGTTTGGACCAAATTTGCCCGGATATTTCCCGGATTTTTGGTCGACATTTTGGAATTAAATACCCGGATTTTGCCAGGTTTTTACATAAAATATCCTGGATTTGTCCGGCCTGGGTAAGTGCTGAAAATATTTTGGCAACCTTAAGCTAAGAGCAAACGCATTGCTTTTTCTAAAATTTTTCACAGATGCATTAATTTTTAGACCTTAACAAAAAAATTATACATTTTTATTGAAAATTTCTTCGACAAATCAGCTTTCACTTGAATATTCCACATTCCTCCACACCCCACGCCTTTAAACAAATAGCCGAATCGAAGACCCTTTTTTGTAACAAAATATGAAGAAAAACAACAAAAACAGAACAAAAACACACTTTTCAAGTCTAATAGACTGAATCGATTTCGAGTCATTTTTGAATCTCTTAAAAGCTTCGTTTTGGTTCAGAAATAATTTTTTTGCTGATTTTTTAAGAACTGACATCACTGCTTGTACCTATCAAAGTACTCCTGTAGTCATGCAATACCTCTCTAGGCACAAGCAGTGATGTCAGTTGAATTGATTGATTTTCAATGCCAAAAAATACCCCTATGCAACGGCTAATAACTTTTTTGTCTCATAAGATACGAAGTTACGGTCTTTGATTCAGTTATTTAGCTGAAAATTTCCGATGAATAATTAAAATAAATTTTGGTTTACCTATATTAGATTGTTTAATTGGGCCCAAACAATAAATACTAGAAGATTTTTGCTTTTTTGCAACAGAAAAAATTTAACGCTTGCACTTGCCCGGTAATATCACATTTAGAGATTTGTTTGAAGGCAAAGTGTGTTAAAAAAAAACCGTTCTGAAGCTAAACGAAGTGATTCAAGAAGGCAACTTGTAATATTTTTTGTCGATTATACAAATACTGAGCAACCTTGAATTTTCTGACTTATATTCACCACAAAAACTAATTTCTACTCACTACGAAATTAATTGAACGGTTCTGATTTGTCAGGTTCAAATATCGCACTACAGGTACCTACTTATTTAAGCTGTTCTTAATTAGAGAGTAAACCACGGTATTATTTCTCACTAGACTAGACGAATAAAGGATGATTGCTTTAACCATTTAGCATATAAAAATTTTCGTCTAACGGTACACTCATTTTTGTTTATCCATCTTTCACCCTTAGACCCTTATTTATTTTCTACTTTTACTTAGACCATGGCCAAGATTTTCACCAAAATTACCTTATTTTGAAGCTAGCGGACAGTAGAAACTAAATTTGCATATCTTCGGGGGTCTTTGATATTAAAAATTAATTTGTCCTGCGGATTATAAGGATTATTTTGCACAAAATGTAGTTTTTGGTGTCATGAAATGACTTGAAGTATTATCTTATCGTTTTTATTCAGGGGAGATCCTATACTAAAAAAATGAAATATGATAAATTTGGAAACTTTTTGAAATAAAATTTAAAAAAAAATAATTTGCTGAAATTAAATGATACGTTTTACAAATGTTACATACATGTAATCAATAAAAACAAATTTGTTAATGTTTTTTTAAAGTTTGTTATATTTTTTACTACTGGGGAACAACAATTTAATTGAAAGATTCCTTCGACTTCCAAACATGGTTAAATTTCTTTTTCATTTGATCAGATATTTTTTGTTGGTTTTATTGTTATATCCCTCCCTTCTAGAGGGAGAAAGTAAGAGGGGACTGAGCCTCTCATACATTTTAAGCATGACTTGAGAACTTATCGAGCATATGAACCAAATTTGGAATGGGTTAGTAAGCAGGTATTTACAACGAGAAATGAATCAATTCATGATTGTAAACCCCCCTCCCCCGTTCCATTCTTACATAGGGGAAATGGAAAGGGGGAGGTAGGCTCTCCTACAATTTATTTACAAAACTTGAGAGCTGATCTAGCAAATGAAACCAAAATTGGCATGTGAAGGTATTCGAGTAGGAGAAATATTTGTATGATGATTTGGATTGCTTCTTTGAAATAAATTTGGCATGGGAGGGTTACTGTTTGAGACTCCTCATTCCTTATACTGGGATGATGAGAAAGGACTCCAATCCTTCTATTAAGATAACTATAGCTTATCAAACAAAAGAAAGAATGTTTTTGCTGGGAGGGTAGGGTACGAGAAATATTTCTATGATGGTTTGAGACTCCTCCATCCATACAGAGGGGAGATAGAAAGGAGAAAAATGGCTCTCATACACTTTCTCTTATATTCACACCAGAAATCTGTCCCTTTTTTCAGAGAGAAAACGAGAGAGATAAAAGGGATTTTTAACATATTTTTTCGCAGAACTTGGAAACTAATGAATCAAATAATCCAAAATTATTCCATACACGTGAAACACACATTTTTGCATAACTTAAGTGCTGTTGAAGCAAATAAAGGCACCAGTACTAATTTGAGAATTTGAACAATGATTAAAAAACACACTTTAGAAAAGGTTTTTACAACGCAAAAGAAATCATTCACAAAAATTAAAATTAATCTTCTTAGTATTGCAGTTCGAAGCTGAAATTGCAGCTTTCATTTTAAAGAACAATTCTAAAATTTTAATATGAGGAACCTACTGATGAAAATTTCAATTATTTTAAAAGGTGTTGCAAAGCACACCGGGTCAGCTAGTGTTAATATAATTGAAATCTGGAAGCTAGTTGATTGAAGGTGCTCAAAAATAGTAAAGATAACTCAAAGACTGAATCAGTCTTGTAATCGGTCACCATCGTTTGAAATTTTTCGGAGACGGTCACAACACATCTCTCTTGATTATCATGGAATGCGCTATCGTTTGATCGGAGAGCAAAAAATGTCAAATGATATTTTGGATATTTGTAGTGGTTAGTCGTTTGACTATCATTCCATCACTTCCCGGCAATGCTATACAAACCGTATGGAGCACATCTCTCAGATTTCCCCTTAGATTTCCCCTTTTTTGACAGATTTAAGCTTTTTTCTTCAGATTTGAGCTTTCATCTCCTATGCTCTCAAGGCAAAAAAAGCTTAAATCAGAGGAAAAAAAGCTTAAAAACGAGATTCACGAGCACTTATTTAAAAGATGTTGGTCACACGATACATAGACAAATCGTGTAACGTTGCAGGGATCTGCATTCCATGCGTAGAAAATCAATCATTCCACATTGTTCGACCAACACATCCAAACACGCCCGGCCCTGTTCAGCAGCGGATATTTTTTACGCAGGAGAGAGTGAACAGAAAGGATTACCTTCGTTTATTGAGCGTATACTTTCTGCTGCGTGAAAGGGACAGGCGACGTCATAAACTGTCGGGAATTTTGGTCGTTTGACCATCAAATCATCGTTCTCGTGTACCATGACACGAAATTTCATTCGACAATCACGCATAGGGGAATGCGTGACATTTCGACTGATAGTAGTCAGCTGTTGCGTTAGTATTTGGTCGCATTCGTTTGATGGTGAGAACAGTGAAATTGATGGAAGCAGGCTGTGCGACTGTCAGAGAGAATGTCGATGGTTTACAAGTCTGGACTGAATAACAGGTTACCTTTTCAAAATCGTTCTATATTCTGTGTTTTGGATTTTCAAAATCCAAAAATATGAAAATGGGTCAAATCATTTATTCTTTGCATCTTTGCATCCACTTTTCGAATATTGTGTACTGACAAAATCAAGAAGATATATTCATGTTTCTTTTTCTTGGAATAACGAACAAACAAATTAAATGTATTGTAAATATTGCAAACGAATTAAATTTAATCTAGGTACCCTACCAAATTTCCAAAACCATGAACTTGTCCAGATTGGTTAAAATTTTGGAGATTTGAAAGCCGTAGTAATTTTTAGTCAAGAGTGTCAATTTGACACTCCTAGAATAATATGAAAAAGTAATGCTGCAACGCTTAAGATTTCTTGAAATCATAGAGCATGGGTGGCCAAGATTGTCCCCAAATAGCCCTGTTTAGAAGCTAGGGGGCAGCAGGAAAAGTATTAAATATTTACTTAATAAAGAAAAACAAAACTTGCATATTTTCTGGGGTCCAGTCAAAAACCGGCTAGCCCGTAGAACACATAAAGAAATACCTTTTCTGCTGCAAAATAATGCTTATTCGGAGATAATTTTGGCCACACATGTCATAAAGGGTTCCAGAAGAAAAATATTCTTTCTTGTACGATCCTGAAAAAGTTACAACTATTCAAACTTCCGATAGTGTCCAAATGACGGATAAAAATGCCTTGCATTCACAAATGCTCAAAAATTTTGAAAATTCGGTACTTTCTGAAACCTGACTCAGTTATTGAATGTTTCAAAATTCTTCAATTCAAAGCAATTCATCTCGATTCTTTTATCTCCCTCAATGTCTTTTTATAATGTGACACCATAAAAAACCTACCCCGGCAAGTGCGTTGTGGGTTTATTGAAGTAACTCATATTGGTCGTCATGGATTTAACCACTGCAGTTGAAGCTTTTTTGTAACTATGGAAAGTTCCTTCTGGATTATAAAGATGAATTACCCCTATTTTTTTTACTAACATGAAATACCCTCCATATTCACCTTATCACGAGACAAAACTGATTAGAGAATTATTTTCGCTATTACCTCACTTTCTCAATTTCATCTTTTTCTCCCGCGAGGGTTGCATAATGTGGTCACAAATATTTTCGACTCATTTAGATTAGGGATTCAATAGAATCGATTTAAAAAGTTCTGATGAAGCTTTAAGTAACAACCAACCAATCAATCACAAGATTTTGACTCGGCAACTTTTGAATGTACATTCCCATTAGAATACTTTCACGTCAATGCCCACTCATTCTCTTCATTGATAAACTGAACCATCCTCTGTTTGGCTTATGGTGATTCACGGCCGTTTTTGTTGCTGATTCACGATTCACAAATAAAGCTTTTGGGTATTCCACCTTCGTAAATAATATATATGTTAACTTTTCAGATTTGACCGTTCCTCGAAACCTGTTACGAATGATAACTAACTTAACAAACTAACTTGCTAGTAGGAACACCACGCCTTGGTGGGTGTTGTTCTTTCCCTCGTGACGAGATTAGCTTTCGGCAAGATTAATGATTTTGCATAAAATTGAGTGCGCTATTTTTTTGGATACAGAACTTCTACCATTGTTCATAAGGATCACAAAGCACGGAGCAAGTTTTTTCTTATATTCTAACTGAACTGCCAAAAACTAGCAACTTTTCAAAACTGGAATCGACATTCTATTCAAGAGAGTATATTCAACTTCACCTCAGAGAGCTACCTAAGAAACTTATGTGTTTGTTAGTATCATACTTACTAAGTGATGTTGTCGAAAGTAATCGTATGTAGCTTAATTTTTTCTGTGAATTTTGTACATCCTTTGTACGTTTACCAAAAATCATTCCAGTTATGAAAACCTTCGTTTCAAATCAGTAAATGTAATAGGTACTCAGACTACGTGAGTTTGGTGGGACCATGATGATTATGATTGTTTCAACTTCCAACGTGAATTTTGGAAAACACGCGATAGATAAGGTTTTTTCTTCGAACGTGGTGGTACATTTCTGGCAGTTTCTGGGAGTTCAGCAGAGATAAGGGAGGGAAGTGAAAGGTAAACACGTTCCATTTGAGCTCGCTGTCAATAATATGATAGGTTTCTTTTAAATTCATATAGCATCAACCGTTGAAATAGGTTTCAGTCAACTTTTATATTATTTTATGACAGGTAAATTTAATAAGTGCTTTTGGAGAAATTTATTGTTGAAGAATTAGCTGAAATTGAGCAATCAATATACAAATGCAAAAATTTTTCATCCGATTTACGAATTATTTCCAGGGAACAGTGTCATAAATTGATAACTGACATGCTTGGTTAATCGTACAAATTTGTAATCCTCTTCCGCCTTGAAAAGTTGACTCAATAGTCGACCAATTCTACTGGCCGGTAATAAAATACGGAATTATCTGGCTGAAAATCAACGAACCTGCATTCGGCAACGTATGGCTCACTATTCGAATAAATTGGAGGTTCTCGTTGAATCATATCTTTTCATAATACTACAAATGACACAAATGCCACAAATGGTAGAGTGTCACTAATAAAACTTAATAAAAAATAATACTACACGACATTTTTTTTTTTTTTGCTGGAAACCAACAAATTTTGTTCCGCTGGCTTTCCAGCAAAGTTTTCGGCAATTTTGATGGCTGGAAAATCCAGCAAACTCAATTGCTGGAAACCAGGTATCTCATTTGCTGGAAATCAATTTTTTTCTTCCAAAAAAAAACCGGAAATTTTTGGGGTTCTAAATTGGATTTTAAATTTGAATTTCAAAATTCAACCCCCATGGTAGTCATATTTATGAAAAGAAATTAGTTTGTTCATTTTTCTTGAGCGACATTTTTTAAATTTTTATAACAAAATTAAATAATATCTGTCAGTGGGTTCGCCGCTTTCCGCAAAGTATTGGACATCATGGTCCATTTGAAATAAAAACAAAAATTATTAGTTTCTTTCACGAAATAATTTATCTCTTCGAAAAAAATATACCTTTGGTTTGAAAGCTTCATTGCTGGAATATGGAGTCAACACTTTTAGCGCACTACGACAAATAATGAGAAAAAAAACAAATTCGAGTTTGACAGATCGATTGCTGGTGTTTCGGCAGTTAAGATCAAGTGCTGGAAAAATCAGCCAGACGGAGAATGTTTGATCGTTTCCAGCAAAAATTTGGATTGCTGTGCAAGGAATAAAAATGGAGGGTTCAAAATCACAAACTTGTACAGTATTTTAAAACAGTTCTTTATTAGCGCTGATCACAAATGGTCGGCATTCGACCAAACCCAACTGAATGCCATCAGCATTTTTTCGAGTCATATGAATTGAATGTACAAATATTTATAACTACACATAAAACAACAGTGGTTACGTGAAAAACTGCATAATTTTTATCCAATTGATTTTCACGTAGTAGCAAGGAGATCAATAAGTAAACGCGTCCCTATAGAAATTCGTATTTCTTGGGCTCACCTACAATATACGTGAGTTTTTTGTGATTTCAACGCATAGTGCTTATGCTTACTTGTCAATGCAGTTCCTCTTCCGGGGACACATAAATTTTCACAACAGCTGGCTGACAATTCCCTTTTCTAATAAGAATTTTCAACTACACGCTTGAGACAAATATATAAAACGGATTTAGATAATTCCACTCGGTTAGTCCGGATCCTGTCAGACTAACCCGATTACGGCTTGGTGCTTTTCGCGCTTTTGAAACTCCTCAGAGTCACGAACTCGGTTCTCACCTTCTGGACGATGAATCTTTCTCTGGAGGTTTCTTTGGCCTACCTTTAAAGCCGCTACGAAGAGCAGCATCAGTTTGCCGACAGTTTGACCTTTACTTTTTATGGATGGCGCACTTACTTTTTATAAGTTTGGTCAGTTTTGCATACCGGTCAGTGCATTCTTCGATTGATCTGGAACCTGAAGTTCATGTAATTTAGGGAGAGTTCAAGAACATCTTCATTTCTTAACCAAGCGTTTGAATGAGATCTAAAGGGTGTCCACAATGAAATTGCCACACTCAAAATAGATTCATAAAATTCGAGTTTCATCCGATTGCCATCAAATTTTCAAGGATTGAAAAGTAACTATTAGGTAAACTTCATTTTACCATTTTACTCGTATTTTATTTATAGTCCATACGCCGCCAGGTTGTACAGAATCTTATGGCCGCGGTCATAAGATTCTGTACAGCCTGTGAATCAACCGGTTTTTTACATGTAAACCCATACTTTCTTCAGTTCCTCGACTGTTTTCACTACCTTAGGTCGTTTAAGCAGGCGCTGCTTCATAATCGCCCAGTACTTCTCGATGAGTCGGAGCTCCAGAGTGTTGAGAGGGTTGAACATTTTCGGCACTAAATTGACCTTATTGTCCGCATACCACTTCAGCACGTCCTTGGAGTAGTGGCATAAGGCCAAATCTGGCCAGTAGATTTTTGGGACGTAATTCGCGATTCCCAACGTTTTAGCGATGGAACGTGATGAATGCGGGAGATTTTATCACGCACGAGCTGTTCTTTCGACTCCATTTCCGCGAGTTTTGATCACAGGAATTTAAAACTTGCAGGATGTGAACAATGCACTATGAACTAAATCCACCCAAATTTTCAATAAATTCTACCCAACGATATGAAAGTAAGAGCAATTTCATAGTGTGGCAATTTCATCGTGGACGACCTTTACAAGCGCCAATATTTAGTGGAGTAAGCTATTTAACCAGAAACGTAGATACGATCGGCTTTAGCTGCTCCCAAGGTATCACTTTTGGTGGCCTGGCACAAAATTATCCTTACGAAGTAGAGGTTCAGAGCCTAAACGAGTCTCACAAATTTTCCAAGTTCTTTGCAAATCAAAACTAATGTAAGGAAAAAAAAATGGTTTCGCCCCTCAAACCTTCACACAAACATACATTTGATATTTTATTTGTCTAAAAACATGAACGGATCACATATTGACCCTGATGATTACTTTACGAAATAATGAATTAAAACTACCTAAATCTACAAAGAACTCGAAACCATAAATTTTTTTTACAGAAAGTAGCCCTTGAAACGTCGAAGTACTCGGCAAAGCTCAAAAGTCTCAAAATTCCTATTAGAGCGCTCTTGGCTCCGCAATTGTTCAGCAGGATGGGGACATAGAGCTGTAGATTTTGGTTCCTTAATCCTCGGTGTCGCACACTGAGGAGAATAGCTTCCAGCAGCATGGAAGTCAATCCTCGACGCAAGGAGATCCACTACAACCAAAACACGTGCGGCATTTCGGCAACGGCTTTTGTAACTGGGTAAACGAAACAGATCTAACCAGTTCAAGGGTTGCAGGGCATACCGCATTCCACAGGGGTCAATACTCGGCCCGGTTCTGTGGAATATCACTTACGACGAACTCCTACGAACGAGCCTCCCATCGGGAGCTGAACTCGTAGGATTTGCGGATGATGTAGTCCTCTTGGCGAGAGGCTCCTCAACAGCGGAGGTTGAGCTACTGGCCACGGTAGCTATCCAGGCAGTGGAAAGCTAGATGTACTCCAAGTGCCTGCGTCTAGCCCACCACAAAACCGAGATGGTACTAATCACCTACCTTATCTCACCCCAAACAGGTACCATTGCCGTTGGACCGTGCAATATCGTGTCCAAACGCGCAATCAAGTACCTAGGGGTGATGACGACAGGCTCAGTTTTACGAGCCATGTCGACTACGTGTGCAGCACGAACGATGTAAAAGTCAGAAAATTTGTTGTTGTGGATCGTTTCGACAATAATCCGTGCTGATCGTTGGAAAAGTATTGCTTTGAGGACGAGAATATCGAATCCAGAACAATCAATTCGAATAGATTCAAGAAAATAGCTGGTATCCCTTCCGGACCCGTAGATGGTGAATTTTTGAGCTTTGTTGTCGCCTTTAAAATTACTGCGTCATCGAAGGAAGAATCTAGAGCTCGGATATTTCCTACAGCCATACCCAGTTGTGAAAACGAAAGAAAATTTCTCAGCAAAAAGATTGCATATTTAGAGTTCGGTGTTCGCTGTGTAGCCGTTCAAGAACATTTGGGACGGAAACATGGATTCTTTCCGCTGATTTTTGACTACTTCCAGAAAGATCTTGGGTTGGTCTTAAAATTGCTCTGTAGCCGGTGTAGATAGTTCTGGTAGCAACGACTACTGCTTTTTTGTATGCCGTGTTCAGCTCATCAGCTTGCGGTATTCTATAACAGATGTGCCCGGCTAGTGGGTTCGGCGGTGCTGAAACTTCCTCTCACGATACCTCAGGGTCGGCTTTTATTAATAGCGATTCGGCTAGCCAAGAAAACTCTTGGTTTAGCGCACACGCCTTAGATTACCTCCTACCTCGTATAGCTGGGTTGCTCAAATGCCGAACTTCCGTTAGTCTCCACCGAGGCTAAGCTCGTCGCGTTCCCAACGCTGCTCGGCTATCCTTTTTTATAGCTGGGTTGAGGGACAGCAAAAGAGTGGCTGTTGGCTCACCAATACATCACTAGGTTGGCTGTAGGTATGTGGACTTAGGTTGCAGGTCAGACAAGCTCACGCGATACGGCAGGTTACTCGGCAGCTGCTCGGTATGTCGGCAGACCAGAGTACCAATTGCTCGCCAGTAGAGTAGTGGACCTCGGTGAGTATTACTGCTGCGTCTTATCCCGGCTTTGTTGCAATGGCGATTGCTAGGCCACTGCTTGATACCGATGCGGAGAATGATTGCCCGATTCAAGGTCAGACCTCGGGGTTCTATGGGGTATCAGGATGGGGTATTTTAGTTGTTAACCCAGGTGGTAAATTCATTTTACGGATTGCATTCCAAGGCACGGCGAGCCACCGCGTCTCCCCAGTTTGCTACTCTGAATCCATGGGTGCAATTGGACGACTCATGATACAATGCTAAGGAACACTGTACCCCCTACGCCATAAAGTTCACCTGGGGCCACTGACCTTTGTTCCCACTTCGAACTGTTTGACACACTATACTTCAAGTGGGAGGTCATTTCGCGCTAATGCGCTCTAAGGCAATACTCGTTACCGAATCCTCTCTCAGCAAATACCTCATTCTAACACAACTCGAAGCGCAGCCCCTCCTCTGACGAGTTAGGACCCGACATCTAATCGTGTTGAAAGAGGTCCCCATTTAGCGCAACTATTAACTTTGTAGATTTAGTCCAGGAAGTCCAGAAACACGAAAGCGAGTTGTCGACGACACTTTCTCTGTTCGAACACGCGGGTCAAGAGGCAAGCCTCTTTAACCACGTGTAGGACTCAGACTCCTCCGAACTCTCAAGTAGTGTTGACTTAAGGCACCACTCAGCGCAACTACTCAATTTTTAAGTCGGGTGCTTTACTCCCCAAAGCGCAAATCGAGCTGTAGACCGTCCTCATCAGGTCGCACTCGCGGTTCAAGCGCATCACATTGAAATGCGTGTCGAACCCTGACACCTCCGGCATACTGTGCTTTACTGAACTGACGTGTTAAACACGTCCCTAAGTGATCGGCCCACCATTGGCCACCGCTTTGCGCATCTACTCCTTTTGCGAGTCGGGTCTATACCCACCGAAACGCAAAACGAGTTGGCGATCGCTCTCCCTCCGGTCACGTACACATTTCAGGGCCATGACCCCCGAACGCGTGTTGGACCCTCACCCACACACCCGAGTACTGGTACCTAAGTACCCGGGTGCACCACTTCTTCCGCGCGGGTTTGGCAGACCCGTCGACGGCCTCTAGTGGGTTTAGTGATAGGTCTTTCTTGGCCGTACGTCTGCAATACGCCGGACTTGCAGACACGTTTCCGCCCTGGGCCACAAGGAGGTGGAACTACAAGCCCAGAGCGATGGGATATTAGAATGACGTTGAAGAACAGTTGTCAAAGTTGCTACGGGGCATGGTTCCTTGATTACCTGGATATTCAGGAATCTAACACTTCCGGATTCCGTTTTTTCACTACTAGCACAATACAATACGTAATTGGCGCCGTTGCGTGCTGGCGTCTTTGGCTGCTGCAGTGAAATGACCGATTTATGGCGGGTCGTTAACCCCGTAGCGTATAATGACTTGAGACTTCATCGTTCTTTCGCCCCATCCTAATACTCGATTAGCCTCGCCTTTTCGCGGCATTAAAAACTGGCGTGTCTGGTCGTAAGGTTCTGAACTTGACGTTGAGAGTTGTTTTTCGGGTTGGTACGTAGGGGTTCAGAGGTGGACTGCAACACAGAGCGATTCCTCCACAGATAAAAATTCTTCTGTCACATTTCGAACAAAAGTCTAACAACCACTGACACTACTAACCGAGCACTTGTTACAATTCTTCCATTGAGCAGAGAGACTTTTGCTTGCTGTAGTTCGAAAAGCACAATATTTAGCCGTCTTCATTTGTCGCAGTTGATTAGTGAACCATTAAGCCCGTGGGTTGGAAGGTAAGCTACGTTTCTGAAAATGGTGATCGATTATGTAGTTCAATATGTTTGAAAAAGTCGCAGCGGCGGCATCGGGATTAGATATATCGAGCTCGTTCTCCCAGGGTCCAGAACGAGGGAGATAGTTTCATAGTCGACGTTGTTGAAATCCTTGTAGAAGGTAACAGTTTCCTCTAAAGGAGTATAAATTCTAGTGACATCGAGTGAGACCACTAAAGCTGGGTGGTGAGAAGCAACTTCAACGAGAGAGCAGAAGCTAAATCTATAGTAGGATTCCTGAAGCCTTCGTTTATGAAGCAGAGGTCTATATCTATAAATTCTAAGCTAATGAATCGAGTAAGGTTAAGAGAGAGGTAGGGAAAACTCAACTAAGATAGGATACTTAGTGAACCCTTCTGATAATGATATCTAGGCGTTAGCATATGGTACCGTTTGCTACCATACTGTTACTACTCGAAGCTCAAGTAGGGTCCAATTGTCCTAGTCCGTCAATCGCTATCCAGGCACTAACGAACCCATATAAAAACTAAACAAAAACTATACAACACAAGGAAGTAGTACTGTCTCATATAGGTTTAAATTGAGTCCATTTAATTGAAAAATGTGACTCGATCTTATCAGATCCTCCGATGGTTGCCAACAGAAGCCAATCAATTGACTGTTCGATTTCGCTCTCGATTCGCCTTTATCGATTTGCAAATTGAATGAAAAATGGCATTCACTTAGGATAAAAAAAAACGATCACCCCAAAATTGTTTTGTCCCGACCACCACCCGAGGGAGACTCCAACAAACAAATCTGACAGCCGGACCTCGCTTTTGGAGTATAAGAAAAAAAATAGTATAGTAAGATTAGACGTCAGCAGCCCGGTAGAGTAGAGATGCCTCTCGAAAGGCATTGACGCGTCCAGAGTGGCAATTTGTTTAATTTTCGGACTATCTTGATTGCTTCTCCCTCTTTCTGGTTGTTGATGGTATTATAGGCCAACGAATGCCTGAGGCGGAAATATTTTTTCTCTATATTAGAAAAAATAAAGCGCGAATCTAGGCAAAAATATTCCGTTGACGACCGTCATGGGAGAACAGTTCAAGGAGAAACCATCAACCAGTTCCACATTCTTTGGTTTTTGTAGTAGGTAGGTAGTATCCACTTGCTTGTTGCCAATCAGCAGCCGCCCGAAGAACTAGAGCAAACTTTTCCGTTCCTTGTTTTATTTTTCCATATCTTTCTACGTACATATCTGCTCTCCGCAGAAACGCCACTAAAGATCTATAGAACCGCACCCGGTTTGTTTGTTTGTATTCTTTCTTTGAGTGAACTGCCAGATAACGATCGTTTTTTTTTTCGGGACAGAATTATTTTCTGCCCCTCTGATGATACTGCGAAAATGAGACCATTCGTACAATGTATCACCCGAAAAAATTACCTTTATAGGGCATCAGGAAAATATTTATTTTCTTTTAGGTACATGTTTAAAACAAATTATTTTTGATGCAAATATTTTCATAAAGTCGTGGCCACATTTAACGCTTATAAAAATGAAAACATCTTAAAAAAGTTTTTTGTAAAGTAAATACTACCACTACCAACTTTTTTCACAACAACCGGTCAACTAATTCATGGCCAATTGTCATTGTCAACAAGCAGTTAATCGTTAGCAAAGCCCTACCAAGTATGGCTTTAACGATCATCGGCTAGGTAAGCACTTTTTTTGCCTTCAGCAATAACGACTCATCTTTCTTTAATCTTTTATTTGCATTATTAATCGGGTGTTTTAACTGTGAAGTGAAAACTTCGTCATGTTCTCGATTACTTGCTAGCAGTATTTATGTGTTGATGGCTCGTTTTTACCTGTATCGCATTTTGCAATGCTGTTACATTTTTTTAAAGCTTGTGGGCTTTGATTGATTATACTGTCGCTACATATTTCAACAAATCATCAATATAACAGTTGATAGGTCTTGGTCTAGTATTATTAATATTCATTAAATTAAAAAAAAACTGCCAAATCTGAAAAAAGTACCTACGAGTGTTGAACCCCAGTTGTTGGAGTTGCCGCATTTCGTCAGTACTTATTTTGATTTCAAATTTCACTTAATTATATTGGCTTTCAAAGGATGGCGCGAAATGTTACCGAAGCATGCAGTTGGCATGAGAAGGAATCACACAAAAAATGGCGAAATTAATTGAAGTTAACGAAATGACATGCAAATTAAAGTGAATCCAATGGACCCAAGCCGCCAGGCAGGAGCAGAGGGAGCAAAAAATCAACAGCGGCACAAAATAAGCTGTCTAAAAGACGAAAGATTTACGACCAGCCGAACTCTGTCGGGATAACGGACGGACTGAACCGAGAGATAGTGGCGTAGCATCGTTGTAAAAGCTCCATTCACTTTCAAACCGTTGAGCAAACAGTTAATGGGCAAATAAACGAGTGTGAAATTTACAGAAAATAAATGATTGTAACATCATTTGGTTTCTTGGTTCGAATATTAAATAGTTCAGGCAGAAATGTTTGTCTTCAGCTAAGGTTTAAAAGAAAAAGTCCACTGCTTCTATCACTCTGTGGAAGGCCAGTCGCTAGGAAAATGGCATCATTCACAAATCTGACCAGTTGGGCACGCCCTCAGAAGCTGATCTTCAGTAACTCAACATACATGGCTTCTGCCGAACAGACTCAAATTTTGACCCTTGCGAAACATTCGTTAACACTTGAAACAAGTAGAGCACCACTGCCTTTTAGTGTGTGCTGCTCGGCTAATTTTTACCCACAACACAAAAACTCAAAACCCAAAACTTCATAGATACAATCACAATTTACTGTCACGACATATTAAAAACCTATGCTATGCTAGCTTAACATTATTTCTCACGGGCCCGTTTCCTACCATAACTTACAAAGACAACATCCAAAAAGCATAAACATTCGTATAACAGCTCGGTTAACTGAGGTATCACAGAATCTGGCAGCCCTTCCTGGCTGCGTTGCTCCACGGGTGCATGACAATGACCCGGAGCACCTCCGACGTCTGCTTCCGGCTAGGCCATGCGACGGCTGATTGGCTCGCAAAAAACGATTCCAGATCCGAAACAACGGCCCTACAGAAAAACAAACGTTGGATCGTTGTTTCTCAAGAATTTCTGCATCGCTAATTCTTCACTCACTCAATGGCGCCTTCGCTATCGGCAAGCTGGTTCTACTTTCCGCTTTGTCCGGTTTGGCCATGACCCGTCGTGGCAGGATATTGTCACCTTTAAGTCTACCGTTGCCTGGGAGTTTGGAAGAATTAACGTCCGATTCGTGCTAACCGACTTTTATTCGCTCACCTGCAATCAGCTGAAGCGGAGTGGTCCGGTGGACACGAAATTGGAGCCAAAACGAACCTTGCCGTACAATTTTGCACCTTTCCTGGCTACGATGTTGTTTTGTTTTTGTTTACTTTCCTATTTGTGCGTGTTTGACATTCCACACTCTTAAATCTAAACAATGAATTTAGGTTCGAATTAACCCAATCACTACGCGCTCAAAATTAAACAAGCACAAATACTTCATTATAACGCTACACACTTCTACTATCATTTAATCATTGGATCCCGCCTCTTCCGATAGCAGACCCGATTTTGTCAAATAAACTAGTTTCTGCCCTTTTTCACACATTTGGAAATAATCGTTACGTAACGTTATTATGCAGTGACGAATGTTCCAGTGAATTTAATGATCTCGGAAATCCGGAATGTCTATTTGTTTATTAAATCAGCAGACCAAGTATATGTCAAAATGATGACTACAAAATAAACAAAATTTACATCTAACTAACGATTCCTCAATGAACTTATAACTTTTCTTCGGAAAACATCCCTCGAAACGTCAATGTCGAAGAGCTCGGAAAAGCGGTTGAACGTTTTCATAACACCGATAAAAGCACCATTGGCCTCCGTAGTTGTTCAATCGAATGGGAACATACAGTTGAAGGTCCAGGTTTCTCAGTCCATGTAGCATCACACAGTAGATCGACGACAAAAGAAGCTCGTGTTGCATTTCTTCGGGCTTGAAGACTTTCCAGCCGACATCGATGTTCGTAGCTCGGCAAGTGAAACTGGTCTTGCCAGTTTAGGTGTCTGAGTCCATAACGCAAAAAGCGCTGTTGGATAGCCTCGAGCCGCTCGGTTCCCTTCTGGTAGTAGGGACACCAGACAGTTGATGCGTATTCGTGGATGGATCGAACTATGCTTCAATACAAGCTCTTCAGACTGTACACGTCCTTGAGTCCTTGGCCACTCGAAATAAAAATCCGAGGCTTCTGGAAGCTTTCTCCACGATGTAGTTCGTATGTATTTTGAACTCTAGCTTATAGTCGAGTAATACGTCCAGATCATTGGTGTCGTCCTCCTGCGCAATGGGCTCATCTCCTAAGAAGTACTCTGCGCTAAAAGGTTGTCGTCTTCGTGAGAAGCTAATGACTGCACATTTACTGCGATTCAGAGGAAGGCAGTTGATGTCACACCACTGCACTGTGCGAAGAGATTGAAATAGTTTTGCAGGAAATAAATGTCGTCCTGACCGTTTATGATTTAGAACAGTTTAAGATCATCAGCATAACAAAGTTTTGGCCCGTCAAGGAGTGAGAGCCCATCGTTAAAATAGATTAAGAAGATAATCGGTCCTAGGTGACTACCTTGGGGCACGCCGGAGGAGGCAGAGAACTGGCTGGAGAGAGAGTCTCCTGTGCGAACAGTCAATTTACGTCCAATTAAGTAACTGTGGAACTGCATCGCAAGCTACAAGCGAGTACCCTCATAAGGTTCTGCGCGGACAGGTTGGCCAGGTTCCTCTCCCAATTCAACATCCCGCTACAAAGTCGTTTTGGATGAACTGTGTTGTCTTCCAAAGGCGTCCATAGCAAAGTGATTCGCGAAAGACTCACCCTCTAATAACTAATCTAATATAATGCTAAACTTTGCAGGGATAGCTTTGATGAAGATAGCAGCTACAGATGAAAATTCCATAAACGTTGGCTATCATCAAGAATTCATTGGTTGACGTCACTATCTCTGGTTTACGGACCCTCTTTCTTACTTACTTACTTAATGTTCCCGCGTCGATCCTCCGGTGCAAAGGGCCGTGGTAAAAGACCTCCACTGTTGACGATCCGGAGCCAGGGTCTTCACGTGGTCCCAGTAAAGATTCTCGTCGACAGTTCGGATTTCCACGAGTTTCTGGGTCTACCTCTTCTCCGATGTCCTTCTGGATTCCATTCAAGCGCCTCTCTGCAAATCTTGTTCTCATCTCTTCGCAACGTGTCGCACGTTCTCGAATCTCGATTTCTAGCGCCCTTTGATGACACCGGCGATGTAGTTCCTCATTTGAGATCCAGTTGCCAGAAGCAACTGGATAATATTCCGCAGGCAGCGGTTCACAAATACTTGCAGTTATCGCGTCGTCACCGCATATGTGCACCAAGTTTCGTACAGCAATACGGATTTGACGTTTTAGTTTAAGATTCTAATTTTCGTCCGTAGAGATCTTTGACGTGAGCGCCAGACGTTCCGGAGACTCGCAAACGCAAATCGGGCTATTCTGATCCGGGTTTCGATGTCTTTCTTGGTATCACCATCAGGCGTAACCTGGCTACCAAGATACTGGAAGCACTCCACTTTTTCAACTTGTTGCCCAGCTACCATGAAACTGGAGGAATTTCCTGTGTTGATCTCCATCAAGTTGGTCTTTCCGACATTGACTTTGAGACCTGCTGCCTTGGGACTTTCAGTGAGGTCGTCGAGTTTGCTCTGCATAACCGGTTGTGTTTGGACGAGCAAAACGATATCGTCTGCCAGGTTAAGGTCGTTCGCTCGTTATAACAATTATTAAAACCCGAAACATCGTAACAAGTTGCTCCATTGTTGAAGGATTCCACGGCAATCCTCGGTTCGGTGCACAGTCGATCGATCCAGTCAGAATCTTATCCATTACGATTAGAATAAGTAGCGGTGATAAGATACATCCTTATCTCACTCCAGCAGTTACCGGGATTGGATCGGTCAAGACGTGCAAGACCTTGGACTAAAATGCCTCGTACTGTGCTTCGAAAAGATGGACTAGTTCCTCTGGGACTCCTCGTCGCCTTAGAGCCGCCCAGATGTGTGGCGTTTGGCGATTTGGCGTTTAACTATTTGGCACTACAAGTTTTCCAATTGCTGCCGTATGAGGCCCTACGAAATGGATGTATCAGCGGTGGCTGCCCAGAAAGCGGCTCCGGATGGGCATCGTAATCTGCAGTAGTGCCACTACGTACTACTATATCATATACGTATATCATTCAGATTTCAGTTTTACTAGAGAAGAATGTCTATTTCTACTGAAATAAAGACGTTTCCAAGGTGCGGAAATGCGCTAGGAAGTTCTCGATGACAAACTAGCAGCAGCTATGAAACAGTTTCCTAATGAAGAAGGTGTACCTATCGTGTGATCCCGAACATAAGAAATCGAGTAGGAAGAAAACACAGTGGAGTAGACGCAGTTCCTGACTGCGTGGAGTTATGAAGTACCATCACAGGTTCGAAATTTCTAACTTGCGGTGGCACAGGCGAGGCACCTGAACTCGTGGGGTTCATCTATTTTAAGGCCAAGAGTACACAAGCCAACGTACTTGCTGTTTGGGGACTCGGCACGATAGCCAAACGAGGTGCAGATAATGTGGGGTTAGCGGACCCGGTGTTGGATGACTTGAATGTTAGGGAGCGTTTGAGTAGAGTGCGTTCGAGACCATATTTTGAGCTAAAAGATTAAAGCGTGATCTACTGCGTAGTGAATGCCATGGGTCACTGCGTGGATATCTCCACTTCGAGGAAGTATTCGAGTAGAACCGTGCCCTATGAGTGAAGCTCTTATTCTTATTTCTTCTTATTTATTTTTTAATCCAAGTACTACAAACAAGAATATATCATCTCAACATTGAAGCTCGTAACTTACTTAACTTAATGATCCCGCGCCGATCCTTCGGTGCATAGGGCCGTGGTAAAAGACCTCCACTGTTGACGATCCGGAGCCAGCGTCTTCACCTGGTCCCAGTCAAGATTCTCGTCGACAGTTCGGATTTCAGCGGCTAGGCTTCGCCGCCACGAGTTTCTGGGCCTGCCTCTTCTTCGATGACCTTCTGGATTCCAGTCAAGCGCCTCTCTGCAAATCTCGTTTTCATCTTTTCGCAGCGTGTGCCCAATCCATCTCCACTTACGTTCCCGAATCTCGATTTCCAGCGCCCTTTGATGACACCGGCGATGTAGTTCCTCATTCGAGATCCAGTTGCCAGGCCACCAAGCGCGGATGATGTTCCGCAGGCAGCGGTTTACAAATACTTGCAGTTTTCGCGTCGTCACCGCATATGTGCACCAAGTTTCGCACCCGTACAGCAATACGGATTTGACGTTTGAGTTGAAGATTCGGATTTTTGTTCGTAGAGAGATCTGGCGTGACCGCCAGATGTTTCGGAGACTCGCAAACGCAAATCGGGCCTTTCTGATCCGGGTTTCGATGTCTTTCCTGGTACCACCATCAGGCGTTATCTGGCTACCCAGATACTGGAAGCACTCCACTCTCTCAACCTGTTGCCCAGCTACCATGAAACTGGAGGGATTTCCTGTGTTGATCTCCATCGACTTGATCTTTCCGACATTGACTTTGAGACCTGCTGCCTTGGAACTTTCGGTGAGGTCGTCGAGTTTGCTCTGCATGTCCGGTTGTGTTTGGGCGAGCAAAACAGTATCGTCAGCCAGGTCAAGGTCGTTCAGTTGCTCCATTGTTAAAGGATTCCACGGCAATCCTCGGTTCGGTGCACAGTCGATCGATCCAGTCAGAATCTCATCCATTACGATGAGGAAAAGTAGCGGTGATAAGATACATCCTTGCCTCACTGCAGCAGTTACCGGGATTGGTTCGGACAAGACACCATCGTGCAAGACCATGCACGAAAATGCCTCGTATTGTGCTTCGATGAGATGGACTAGTTTCTCTGGGACCCCTCGTCGCCTAAGAGCCGCCCAGATGTTTTCATGGTTAAGTCAGTCGAATGCTTTTTCGAAATCAACGAACACCAGCAGAAGGGAGTCCTGGAATTCGTTGATTTGTTCCAGTATGATTCGTAGCGTTGTGATGTGGTCCACACATGATCGTCCGGATCGGAATCCAGCTTGTTGCCGTCGGAGTGTAGCGTCGATTTTCTCCTGGATCCTGTTCAGGATCACTTTGCATAGTACTTTGAGGGTTGTACAGATCAACGTTATGCCTCGCCAGTTACCGCACTCTGTCAGGTCTCCTTTCTTCGGGACCTTTACGAGGATACCCTGCATCCAGTCGGGCGGGAATGTTGCAGTATCCCAGATGTCAGCGAAAAGACGGTGCAACATTTGTGCTGACAGGGCAGGGTCGGCTTTCTGCATTTCAGCAGGGATGAAATCGATCCCAGGTGCTTTGTTGGATTTCATGTTTTTGATTGCCGCTTCTATTTCAGCCAGCGAGGGCGCTTCCGAGTTGACGCCATTTATGCGACTTACTGTTGGCGCTTCAAGCTGCGGGTTCTGTTGGCCATCGCTATTCGTGACTCGGAAGTGTTGTTCAAAGTGTTCAGTCCATCGTTTGAGCTGATCTGCTGAAGCTCGTAAGCGGTTCACGAAAAAATCCGAGGTCATATTAAAATAAAAATCGCTACATTTATCATTAAACACTACACACGTTGCGCGGATAGGCTCGTTCTGACCGTAAAGTTTACGATGAAAACCAAGCCAAAGGAATAGATGACTTCTTAGTTGTCTAGGCATCACGTTAAAGTCGATTGTCTCAAGAATGTTTGGTGCATCAATGCTTCCGAGCAGCAATTTTCCAATTAAGGCTGCTTTCAGGTATTCTCGTCGATCAGCAAGGGTATCCAGTTCAAACCAAGGGCATCGTTGCGTATATGAGAAAGATTGTACTGAAATCGGCCTAGGGCAAGGTAATACTGAGCGGGTAAACTTCGATTGCACGGCGTGACTAGGGCTCCAGATGACAGCCACTGAATCAAGATGCGGGCGAACCAAGGCACAATACAAAGTCCGTAGGCAACGTAACTTAGTAAATTCTCTGGTAGTTCGCAAAATAAAACCCGAATTCCGGTTAACCTTAGCTACTACCTGGTTCATGTGATGTTCAAATGTCATTTTGAAGTCGTGTATTACACCTAGAACCTTTATTACGGAAACTTGTTCAAGTGCGGAACCTTGGAGTGTGTAGTTCCAAATCTCCGGAAACTTCTTCCGTGTAAAGCTGATGATGTTACATTTCTCCGCACTGACTGTTAAGCAATGCAGGTCGCACCGCTCCATGAATTTACTCAACATATGCTGCAACTCGCAGCAATCGCTAAAGCTTTCAATCTTTCGCTAAATTTTCAGGTCATCAGCGTAAAGCATTTTGCAGCCTGATGGAAGAGCATATGTGACGTCGTTGAAATAAATGCAGAATAGAAGCGGTCCGATATTGCTTCCTTAGGGCACTCCGGAGTTATTCTGGAACACGAAAGACTCTTTATTTTCCAGCCGAACAATGAGAGAACGATTAGAAGCAAACGGCGGTCAATTCGATCGAAGGCGGCTTTGAGATCAGTATACACTGTATCAAGTTGACCCCCTTTTTCCGTAGTGCGGATGCAGAATGAAGTCAACTCCAATAAGTTCATGTTTATCGAACGCCCAGGAAAAAATCTGTGTTGATCCACCGAAATGTTAGACTTTGCAGCTATGAAAAGTCTTGGTGACACCAAAATTTCTAGCTCTTTCGAACAGGCACATAGGGAAGTGATTCCTCTTCAGTTAAATATGTTGTGCTTGCTGCCTTTTTTGTGAACGGGGAACATCAACGACTTTTTCCATTTGGAATTTTTAAGTTCGAACTTAGGAAAAGGGGTAGATTGACACCAGCTATTTCTGATTATAACGGGTCTTTTTGGGTGAAACAGACCTCTGAAAGAAAAGGTCCGACTTTGAGTCGTTGGAGGAGAAGATAGTTTTTACGAGAAGTTATTCGAGTCGTTAGAGAAGTTTCTTCGCTTTTACGGATGGGTTCAAGATCGGAGGGTCCAGATAATGGCTTACAGCGTGGCTATGCCGACTCAAAGTATCAAACTGATTCGCTGTGGTTGGTCGTCATACCTTGGGATATAATTCGCAAAAAGAATATTCCAACTAATAAAAAAGTCCCTCTTCCGCGTTGTTCAAACACTTTTCACTTTTTGTAAATTCTACCATTAAGCGTTGATAAGTGAATTTTAAATTTTGTGTATTTATAAATCACAAAATTTTGATATTCTTTTGTTAAACAGCTCGACCGTCAAAGGGCACCAAATAGTAAGATGTAGCAAAAAATCGCAACATCTCAAAAAGCAAAACGATCATCTCGTGTGTTTGATGATGATGCTGTGAGGAGATGGGGTGCCTATTTATGAATATTGTCGGATTGTGACTTTAACGATCTGTTTTGGTTTTCAATCTCTCCTGTTTCTCTGTCTTTTGATGCCGTTCACGGGTGAATTCGCGACCTTGCCAATGACTTGGGAGTTGCGCTAGAATGGTTAGCTAGCTACACTGTATACGAAGCTTCCGTCTACTGCGCAGTATCATTGGGGTCGAATTTCAACCTAAAATGAGACTGGGAACTGGTGGGACTGTTTTTACCTGGACATGCGAGCAGCAAACTGTTGATTTAGTGGGACCGGAAAAAACATGAAATTTAATACCAAAAGCAGGAATTTGAAGAAAGACAGACCTTTTTGTTAATGTGTATTTTGGTGCCACATTATACATTCTCAACTTGGAACATTCAATCATTGGAAATGAAATTGTTATTTTTGCAGCCGTAATAGTACTACATCCTAAAAATTTTCTTTTCAAGATTATGTTTCTTAGAAAGATAAAAAATAAATTTAAACTTTTCCCTGACATATTTTCCAGAATAAAAATGCTATCTACAATTTATTGAACAATGTCAGATAGCCAAAAGATCTTACATCAATCGGAGAAAAAAAATGCTTCTCACCTCGTAAACTTCAGAAGACGGAAATAGATGACGATTGCTCCCCCTCTGATGCTCTAATGGTCAGATTTAGAATGTAAGCGATGAATCGCGACGGAAAGCGCGAGGAAATCCCGACCAAATCGAGGATGATCGCCCGACGAGATTGTCGGAACACTTTGAGTCTTGTCACTTCACACACACACGGCGTCCATTCAAATGTTCTTTGCTGATTGATTGCGTACGACATGGACGGATCGCCCCTCTCAAGACATGTGCTTGACGTTTGAGTGTGCACGCGAATTTTGACGTCACAAAACGCGCTAGAGCACGCGCAGCTGTCACTGGCTAGTGTGGTGGGATGCTGAAGAGGCGGGCGGGGGTACTTTACTTTTGAAATTTGCGAGTTTCGGTTTCTTTTTCCGTCAAATCAAATAATTCACTGAAACTTTTGCTGCTTGCTGCTGCTGCTACTAGGAAGAGGATCATCAAAAAGACACACGTAAGACCGTGACCTAAATTTATTCGTTGGAAACAAATTATGTACTGGTTCTGTTTCCTCTCTTTTTTTTGGGAAAATAATCAATCAGTTCAAGGTGCACGAGGTTACATAAATCACATGAAAGTTTACTTCAATTAAAGAAAAAAAATCTTGGAATTCAAATAAAACATTTGAATTGAGTTTTTTGTCCAAAATAATATGAGAAATATTCTCCGAAATTTAAGCATTTGATAACCTTTTCATAGTAATAGAAACATCATTTTCCAAGCTAAACAAATTTCCAGGAAAACTTCATCATACCACACAATATTTCGTTGCGTGAAATGATTCCTGATATAACCCTAGAACCTGCAAACCAACCAATAATGGTGGAATAGTTCATTTAATCTATATAATGAAGGTGCCGCTTCTCATAAGCCACGCTTGGTTGAGCTCCGATTCTAGTCCAGTCCGGACAAATCATCCGATATGTTCGGTCGTAGTGAAAAAAAATATATAGAAAAAATAGCAAACGCAATCGAACTGGTGTGTTTTCTTTTCCCGTGTGACACTCTACCAGTCAGTTGTACAGAATCATCATCTTAGCTGGTTGATATTTATTTTGAAATCACGATAACATTTACTGAAAAGCGGAGGTCCTTCAATTTTTTTGTAATTTTCTTGAGTATTCAAATTTTACGATTCTGGTGGTAGAATCATCATTTTAAATAAAATATCGCATAATAAATTGTTGAGTTCTGCTGATTCCATTGAATAAGATTCGGGACTGATCAGCTCTAACCAAACTGTTGAAAATGAAGTATTCAACGCACAGGTTTCAGTTGCGGAATAGAGTTAATCTTTTTATTCCAGTATTTTCATCCTTTAGTATGATTCATCCCTAACTATTAGTTTTTTTTTGTTAGGATTTTAAACCAAACGGTTTATTCATCCTCCTTTATTTTAATTTTTATAAATAACAAAATTAAATGATATCTACTACCAGTGGGTTGGTCGCGCGCTTTTTGCCAAGTATTGGACATCGTGCTCCTTCTGCAATAAAAATAAAAATGATTAGTTTTTTCAACGAAATACTTTATCTCTTCGAAAAAAAATTAACTTTTGTTTAATGCTTCATCGCTGGAATTTGGAGTCAAATAGGGGAACATGCCCTATTGTGCGCCACCTAAGCGAATCGCTGATTTTCTATGTATCCCACGTACAAATTGTGTTAAAAATGGGTGTAATCGGTGCAGAAAAGTGTCCTCTACAAATTCCTATGACTTTTTATTACTCAAATTGCTATAGTTGCTTCAAAAACTTGAATTTTAAAAACCATATTCAAAGCCACAGAACAAAACTGTGTTGCAAATACGCGCCACTGTGTATTCAATACGCGCCTAGCAGCCGAACACACCCGAGAGCAGCCGAAGACCGAAAACACACCAATACTTACAGACACTTTGACTGAAAAGAAAATCAAAATGGTCTAATCAAAATTAAAAAAAAAAATGAAAAATAAATTTTTTGGGCTGAATTGATGCTCAAAATATGGTTTTAGACTTTTTGTTCATTTTCAATGAAAATTGGCCTTTTTGAAAAATTAATGCTATTTTCAGCCTACTACGATTGGCGCGTTATAACGAGCGCATGGGCCGTGATAGAATATACCCATAAAAAACATATCTTAGCAAGTTCAGTATGATTTTTTAGCATAAAATAATAATTTAGATTCTCCTCTATCGATGTGTCAGAAAATATTGTCTTATTCGTTTTTCTCTGCTTGCCCAAGTAACAATTTTAGCTTTATTATGGTCAGCAAAATGTCGTTTGGACCATAGCATTAATCTTCATAAAAAGCTAAAGTACATTCTATAACATCACCTGGACTCTAATAAAGCCAAAATTAGGCTATTTGGCCCTATCCTAGGAACGTCATCATGACCAATCATTGTTAGTCATCAATATTGGTCACCAAAGCTTTTAAAAAGCTATTATAAAACATGTTAGAAATTTTTGTTTTTTTCGGTTCTGTCAGTTCTCGGAGTTTTTTTTTTATTTTTTCCAGCAACCGTAATGGTTGATGAATGATGATTGCATTATTCAGATATGAATCTGGTAAAATTAATAGCTAAAAAACCAATGTTTTACCCATATAATGAGCGTCTTTTCTACTGCCAGTCAAGATTTTAGGTAAAATGTATATGAAATAGTATCTTAAAATAAATGCGCCTTGTCAAATCTGATGGTCAATCATGATGGGATTGATGGAAAAAAGGCATGAAAAAATATTTTCCAATGCTGGCATTGTGAATCCATCAACATGGCGTCATTTTGTACCCTTCGATTTTGCAACCAACATGGCGTGAGTCAATTCATAGTTTTATTATGGTTTAATGATGACCTCAAAAAAAGCTACGATTTGACGTTTCTCTCGCAAGCAAACCAATTACACGCTAAGGTTGAGTTCCTCATTTCTGAGTTGTTAATCATTAGTACAGTAAATGAGGACAGACTTTTTGAATGAAAAGGGATTGGTTTTCAATGACCCGTGGAATAAATCATGAGTTGAAGTGAAATTTCGTTGTTGAACGCCATCTTGAAATCAAAGATGGCGGCTTCCGCTGAACTTTAAAATGGTGTAAATGACTTGAAATCGCATGAAACCCCAACAAAATGGGTATCGGGTGAAAGTGCTAGAAGTCGAATTTCGCTATCCGACGCCATCTTGAAATCCAAGATGTCGGCATCCGCTCAACTTTTAATGCTTAATGCTGACAAAAAGTCGCATTAAACCACCACTATACGAGTATTAAATGAAAAGGCTAAGCTAGAAGATGTCGATTTTTTTCTTTCCGACGCCATCTTGGAATCCAAGATGGCAGCTTCCACTGAATTTAAAATGCTGTTAATCAATGAAAATCGCTTGAACACAACTTTTTTTCACGTAATACTACATTAAAACTACTATTTTAAAACAATTTAGACCATTTTAAATCACTTTTATTATTTTTTCATTATGTTTCTAATGCATTTAGAACTTTTCTTGTTTTGTTTATAGTTTTTGATTTTTTCTGCCATTTATGTAATTCTTTTATTCCTATCATGCTATTATGTCTAAATTGTATTGGTCTTATTCTAGCGAAAACTATAAGGTTATGTTGTTTCTGTTAACCGTCTGATTTTGGCACATGTGCCAAATACGATGTTTCCAAAATCGAATGTTGCCAAAAACGAACGAAGTCTGTATTGTGGTAGTTTTTGTGGGATTTTCAGTCACTTACAGATTTTTAGAGAAACGCGAAAAGAGATATTCGACTTCTATCATTTAGCCTTAGCACCCAATACAATATATTTGGGAGTTTCATGCTATTTTCATTCATTTACAGTATTTTTAAGTTCAGCTGAAGCCACCATCCTGGATTTCAAGATTGCGTCAGAATGCAAAAATAAACTTTTTATAGCTTATCCCAATTGACAAATATCCATATTTTGGAGGTTTCATGCGATATTCAATGATTTAGAGCATTTTTTAAGTTTATAGAAAGCTGCCATCTTGGATTTCAAGATGGCGTAAGATAGCAATATTCGAGTTCTACTCGTAAACCCCTTCACCCACTACCAATTTGGGTTTCATGCCATTTTAAGTCATTCACTACATTTTAAAGTTTAGCGGAAGCCGCCATCTTGGATTTCAAGATGGCGTAAGATAGCGTAATTCAACTTCTACCGGTTGATTTCTTTTAACTTATACCCCTATAATATAGGTTTTATGCGATTTTCAGTCATTTAAAGTATTTTTAAGTTGAGTGGTAGCCGCCATCTTGGATTTAAGATGGCGACGGGCAACGAAATTTGACTTCTACTCGTTTATTACTTTCACCTTATAACCATATTGTGAAGGTTTCACGATATTTTCAGTAATTTACAGCTTTGAAAATAAAAGAGGAAGCCGCCATCTTGAATTAATGATGGCGTCAACCTTTTTTTTCCTACTATTTGGGCCCTTTCACTCAATACTCATATTGAAAAGATATTCATACCACTTTCGGTGATTTCAAGTTTTCAAAGATGTATTTTTTTAATTTAAACTCAAAACCAACACGCATAACTTACCAAAAATGTGTAAAAATGGGAGTTCCAATTCAAATATGTGCTATCTAATCTGAGCGTGTCCTGTTTTGACATTTTGATCGAGAACTGTCACTAAGTTTTATGGCGGTTTAATAATCATGCACTGCGTGCTATTATAGAACATGCAAAAGAAAGCTTGGAGCAAACTTCTAAGTTTGTGTTTTATTATAGTTTTAAAAAAGCATTCATAACTCTTTCAAAATAACTAAAACAGTATGTTTAATAAAAGTTTTATTAGCGTTTTCAAAACCATCTGCAAACATATGGTCGAAAAAAAATATAAGCATTCTGCATGACCATAATAAAACCGTCATAAAACGAGCTGCACAAAAAAATGCCATAATTAAACCATAATAAAACTTCCTAATGCTAGTTGGCATAATCTGTGTTACTTGGGTGGTGACACCTTATTGAAAGTGTTTTAAAATTTAGATCGAAATGAAGAAAAACCTAAATTGTGAAATTATTTCGACACAGGGGCATTTTAAGGAAAAATTCATAGGGGAAAAGTTCATATAACGCCCCATGTGGCTAATACGCGCCACCTTTGTTTTGAAGAATCTGAAACATTTGAAGCCCGCAAAATATTACCAATTTGTTTTAAATGCTGTGATTGGTCATGGCAAGTATGAATTTTTCCTTAAAATGCCCCTGTGTCGTGATAATTTCACAATTTAGGTTTTTCGTCATTTTGATCTAAATTTTAAAACACTTTCAATAAGGTGTCACCAAGCAGAGAAAAACGAATAAGACAATATTTTCTGACACATCGATAGAGGAGAATCTAAACTATGATTTTATGTTAAAAAATCTTACTGAACTCGCAAAGGAATGCTTTTTATGGGTGTGTTCTATCACGGCCCATGCGCTCGTTATAACGCGCCAATCGTAGTAGGCTGAAAATAGCATGAATTTTTCAAAAAGGCTAATTTTCATTGAAAATGAACAAAAAGTCTAAAACCATATTTTGAGCGTTAATTCAGCCCAAAAAATCTACTTTTCATTTTTTTTAAATTTTGATTAGTCCATTTTGATTTTCTTTTCAGTCAAAGTGTCTGTAAGTATTGGTGTGTTTTTGGTCTTCGGCTGCTTTCGGGTGTGTTCGGCAGCTAGGCGCATATTGAATACACAGCGGCGCGTATTTGCAACACAGTTTTGTTCTGTGGCTTTGAATATGGTTTTTAAAAATCAAGTTTTTGAAGCAACTATAGCAATTTGAGTAATAAAATATCATAGACATTTGTAGAAAACACTTTTCTTCAACGATTGCACCCATTTTCAACACAATTTGTACGTGGAATACATAGAAAATCAGCAATTCGCTTAGGTGGCGCATAATAGGGCATGTTCCCCTACTTGCCACGACCAATCACAGCATTTAAAACAAATTGGTAATATTCTGCAGGATTAAAATGTTTCAGATTCTTCAAAACAAGGGTGGCGCATATTAGCCACATGGGGCGTTATATGAACTTTTCCCCTACCAGTGGGTTGGTCGCGCGCTTTTTGCCAAGTATTGGACATCGTGCTCCTTCTGCATTAAAAATAAAAATGATTAGTTTTTTCAACGAAATACTTTATCTCTTCGAAAAAAAATTAACTTCTTTAATGCTTCATCGCTGGAATTTGGAGTCAAATACTTTTCGCGCGCTACGAAAAATAATGAGCAAAAACCATAACAAATTCGAATTTGACTGATCGATTGCTGGTTTTTCAGCAATGAAGATCAAGTGCTGGAAAAGTCAGTAAGAAGGAGAATGTTTGCTGGTTTCCAGCAAAAATTTGGATTGTTGGACTTTTCAAACATTAGTTTTTGCTGGAAACCGAGGCAAAAATTTACTGTGTATCCACTAAAAACTCACCCTTGACTTGACGTCTGGTTGTTGAAGTATATAGAAGACTAAGAATAATTGTATTAATCTAATCAAAGTTTGTGAAATAAAGTCTCACCTTGCTTCAGCGTACGAAAACAAACATACTCCAATTTGACAACTCGATTGCTGATTTTCCAGCAAACTAGATCCTGGAAAGTCCACACAGCAAATTTTTATTGCTGGAAACCAGCAAAATTTTGCTGGTTTTTGTAACGCTGGTTTTCCAGAAAAAAGAATTGCTGGAAACGATCAGTAATCTCAATTGCTGGAAAAATCAGCAATCTGGAAAATGTGCTTTTCTGGAAACCTACAAAATTTGTAATTTAATGTTCGGTTGAAATTGATTTGTTTTTATTGCTTTACTATTTTTTTCCATAAATTATGAATATCTGCATTGTTTTGTTTCATTTATTCATTTTATTAATTTTAAACTATAGTTATGACACACAAATTTTTTTTTTCTAATTTACATTTTTTTCTGTAGCTGTAAATTCTATCACTGATTAATTTTGCCGTGGCGCACCAGCAGCTGCGTTTGGTCATTCTCAAACCATTATTACGATTTCATTATTCTGAAAAAAAAAAATTAAAATTACGTCAGTTGTATTGTAAATATAAGGTAAAAGGGTATTCTTACAGATTCGTCTCAACATGTCGATCATACGAAAATAACAAGTCCCCAATTTGACAGATCGATTGCTGATTTTCCAGCAATTCGAATCGTTTGCTGGAAAAATCAGCAAAATAAATCATGTTAGTTGGTTTCCGGCAAAAAATTTTGCTGGGAATCGAGGCAAAAATTTACTGTGCACCAATTTGAAATCCGATTGCTGATTTTTCAGCAAAAAATGACGAAAACACAATTGAATGCTGAAAATCTAGCAATCATAAAATCGATAAAATTTGGATGCTTTTCAGCATTTTTTTTTTTTGCTGGAAATCGAGGCAAAAATTTTGTGTATCGTGTTTATCATCATCTCCTGTCATCAGCAATCATTGATCCATTGTTCTCGATTGCAAATTGGACACGAAGCAGATGGAGAACCAAAACAAATCATGTATTGGTTCTGCGAGATAAAGCAGCATAATTTTTCTGCTGGAGGAACGGATTTTGACGGATCCGAAACCGTAAGTATCAACATAAACAAATATTACTGTGGCACGATGCACTGTGGTCCAAAAGAGCTAAATGTGGAACTTTTTTCGAAGCACCTCTGATTTTTATCTTACCTCTTAAGTGTCTTCAGAACATTTGTTTCTTCAAACATGCTTCATAACTTGAAAGCATCAAAAGTTAGTCAAAGCCCACTATAAAAAAGTTGAAAATTCTAACTTTTTTATTTTAATAGATAGAGCTTTACTTTCTTTATTTATTTATTTAGTAAAGTTGTAAATATACGTGAAAATATGAAACTTTGTTGAATACATCAAAACTCTATCTCTTTTCAGAGCAGAGTTATAAAGATTTTATTTTGAAAGTTATTTAAAAGTTAGTTTTTTTAACTTAACTATAATTAGATGAGGATTTACATGAACAAGATGTTCTGAACATTTGTTGGGACATTCAGATCACACGTTTTGCATAAGGTTTCAGCATTCTACGACGTTTCCTAGCCAACTTATTGCAACTTTAAGTTTTATTTTTACTCAACTTCACGAGCGTTTATTGCAAAAACGTGCTAGTAAATTTTTCAAACTAATCAACCACATTGAAGCTTGAACTAAGTATGTAAAACAAATTGGTGTTGTTATCATTTGTCTCCACGAACTTATATTTAAACACAACAAGAATATATTTGATGTGTTTTGCGTGTTTCCTTGTGCAAAACGTGTGATTTGAATGCCCCAACAAATGTTCAGAACATCTTATTCACGTAAAGCCTCATCTAACTATAGTTAAGTTTAAAAAACTAACTTTTAAATAACTTTCAAAATAAAACCTTTATAACTCTGCTCTGAACAGAGATAGAGTTTTGATATATTCAACAATGTTTCATATTTTCACGTATTCTATAACTTTGTACATAGTAGAAAGTAAAGCTCTTTCTATTGAAATAAAAAAGTTAGCATTTTCAATTTTTTTATAGTGGACTTTGACTAACTTTTGATGCTTTCAAGTTATGAAGCATGTTTGAAGAAGCAAATGTTCTAAAGACACTTAAGAGATAAGATTAAAGACAAAGGCGCTACGAAAAAAGTTCCACTTTTAGCCCTTTGAGACCACTGTGCGATGGACGGTGCGGAGAGGGGATCTCATCTTATCGGCCACAATCCGAGCTAGAACAGGCTTCCTACTGGCTTAAGCACGCATGATTTTCCAGTCCAAAGTTTTGTTCATTAGACCCGGTTTCAGCTAAGAATTTCGAATTGATGTAGCAAAATTTGATTAAAAATTCAGGCTCAGTATGATATTTTAAATTTAAATTCTGAATACAGATTTGATTCAAAATTCAGAACTAAGAAGTTCGAAATAAGTTCTCTGTTTTAAGACTTTAATCATTCATTCAGAAATTGGAGTGAAAATGCAAATGAATTTTTAATAAAATTCTGGTATAAGTTTGAGATTTCGAGTTTTGAAATCAAATCATTAAATTTCAAAATGTAAAAATGTAAATAAGCTTGAGATTCGAAATTCAGATTCATTATCAGGATTGTCAATGTTGGAAAAGTTTTTGTCAAAGACTAAGACGAAAGTGACAATTTTCGTAGAGCAAATGGAATGCTGGAATTATTTTTTACCCTTTTACATTTCAACGTTTGAACGCCCAATAAGTCTCACTGCAATTTTTGCAGTTGTGAATAACTTTCGAATTACAAAATTAAAACAATAAATAAATGAAGGTATTAGGCAGTTGATTCTAAAACGGTGAAAAACATAAAAAATGGAAATCCGCTGGCCACCCTGATTTAGATCACTTCAATGCATAGAGCATCTGTATCCGTGCTCTATTCTTGTGTCTAATTTATATCATAATGGGAACAACAGTAGATCCAACCCAGTGATAAAAATAGCCACCCAATTCGTAATCTTTAAACTCTTAAGTGGTTTAGAACTGCGTAAAATTGGATCCAAATCTGCTCAGTTTTGGACCAATCCGTATATCAGTTCTAAAAAAAGTTGAATTCAAACGGAATTTGGGTCTAAACCGGCTGTTTTGACCACGGATACAGGTGCTCTTACTTCTTCCTTTTACGCCAAATGACTCAGCGAAATGTTGGGGAAAGTTCACCATTTGTGCACGGCATTTTTTAAGCTTTTCCAGGAAAATGCTTTCCATTTTCACGGATATTATGTAAACTGGACCTCACGAGACGATTTTTTATGTTAAACTGGATCTTTTTGGTCATTTTTGTAATTTTTATCATTCTTTTTTTTTTATTTCTTGTCATTCCTGTTCAAATCTTGGTGCTAGTTGGCACTGATACTTAAAGTTTTCCCTGTTTTTTAGGTTTTCGAGTTTTTTTTTATGAAATGCAATACTTTCAGTCGACTTTCACCAAAAAGATTGATTTTCGAAGTAACACTTAAATCTCGACGTTTTCATAATTTCAAAGTCATTTGGCTTCAAAATTAAAATTTCTATTTTCCCGATTGCAAGCCTTTAGGAATCAGGTTATTGGCAAACTTTCTATTTTTTACAGTCAGGTGTCTATTATATGACATTTTTTCGCTGCATGCCATGCTCAACAAGCTGATATGATTTATCGACAAGCAGGCGATGGCATCGCGAAATAAATGACCTTACAAGAATTCCAGAGAAAACCAACTGCCTCATATCGCTGACCGTGTCATCGTGTCACAAATAGAGGTGGAAGAAAAAAGTGAAATCTTCTCGATTACAGCCCAAACGGAACATCCCGTGATTCCATTTCACCGGAAATCATTTCGCTACGAAAGCCAAAGCCAAGCGGCGGACCCCACGCTCTGTCCGAGTGCGGCATGACACTAATGGCATTTCTCCCCCCTCCCCCTACTACATTCACACACCCATCCATTCATATGTTTTCCTCAAATGGGAGAAAAACTCGGCAGCACGTGAACAAATTGCAACGAACTCGTTTGTTTTTCTTGATCCAAAATCGGAAGCCCGGTCTCCTCTTCTCACTCACTTGCTCACTCACCGACTGACTCTCGTTGGTATCGGTTTTTCCGATTTTCCGAGGCATCTAAGGAAAGGAGTGAGAATTTTATGAACATCGGCAGGCAGCCGGGCGTTTGGTAGTTCGTTCGTGATCCTTCCCCCTGCCAAGTCACGGCAACTCGTCACGTCACGCCACACGCTTTTTCAATGATGGTATGTTTTAAAATTAGTCTGAATTTTTTGTTGTTCTCCTTTGTAGGAATAATTCAAACGGTTCAATTTCCCGCACGGTTTCGGCGTTGTTGTTTGTTGTTTTTTGTCCATGACTGTTTTCGGGACCTGTTTTGATCTTTTATAGGATAAATTTCGTGTCAAACAGAAATTTAACGCTACTATATCATCATCTATTTTTAGTGCTTTGAAACAGAAATTTCTTTTCCAAGGTCATGGTTTAATCGAAAACGCTCGGACAGTTTCAACTTTGACCTACCTCAGACACAATTAATCCCCTGATCTAACTTTGCACGTGTTGCCTTTGTTTTTAGGTGAAAGCAAAATTTCAATGCCAAAATCATCAAACCACCGACCGGCCAATATGAAAAATCACTCAACCGGTGATGGATCAGAGCAAAAAATATACCGACCATTAGCTTTTTTCGGTCTGCATGCTCTAACACCTCACAAAAACGAAAAAAAAATCACACTAGCGGCTTTTCCTAACAGCAAAGGTAGAAAATTGGCGGGACTGATTTTTTCCTTCCTGTTGCAAATTTTGCAATTTTTCTCATCCTCCGTGTGGGATGTGTTTGAATCGATGGATGGTTTTCTCAAATCCTTCGGGATACTCTGATTTTAATGGATTGAATAAACATGGCAATCCGATCGAATAGGAAAAATCAAGTTTGGGATGTTGACGGGGTTCAATTTTTAATCAAGATTTAACTAGGATGACCTATATTTAACTCTTGAATAATGAGGGACTCAGGATGGTTTGAAGGCAATGTTCCGAAAATCAATCATTTTCACTGAGCCATGCTTGACTACATTCAGAGCCAAAAAATCAAAGCAGTCAAATTTTTCTTCTTCAACCTAATCATACAAACAATCATGCATGACAACGACGCTTCTGTATTTGAAACACTTTTGCAATACATGATGTGGTAAAGAAGGGCACCTACTATCAGCATGCTGATTTCCTTCCTTGACGACTTTCAACCTTTAGGATCATAACTGATATGTATCAGTTCTGAGCGATCTATGTAGGCTTTCAGATGATTTTTTATTTTTCGCTTTGCCTAGAAGGACAAAATCATGACTAGGTAACCGCAATGAACTGTCCAGCATGTGCTAAAGCTTTTTTGAACATGTGGTCCTGGTTATTATTCAGATTTTTCGTTTTGAAACATTAGTGATCGTCTATCCATAACGAGCATTATCAACAATGATGCGAGGATAGACGTTCGGGAATGATTGAGGGAGCGACATTCAAAATGTATCACCAAGTATGTCGATCACCGTCGATTAGCCACGTGACGAATAGCAACGGTATCCTCCGATGGGGCATGGTATATTTTCTTGTATCAAGTTAGTGTTGATTTTCGACATATATTCAATGGGTACTTTTACCACGTGCGTATCACAGCACTCGGAGGTAGCATCATTCTAGCTAGAAACCATTCCTGATGGCTTTTCTTGAGCGATTTTCCGAACATTGTTCGAAGGGTCTTTATTCTACGAAGTGTGGTTTGTAACTAAAGTAAAGTGAAAAGTTTTCACTAACAACTAACGGTTGTTTGTTATCTTGATTGCTTTGATTTCACCCCCTCTCAATCCGTTAGTCCTAGCATGGATCGCAGCTCTTGAAAACGGGTTTCTTCCAAACCTTCGGTGAACAAGTCGGTCAACTGGTATTGTGTTCCAATGGCTTCGATCTGCAATCGTCCTTCTGCAACATGGTCTCGTATAAAATGGTGCTTCACGTCGATGTGCTTGGTTCGCTTCGTTTCGAGATTTTTGGCCATACCGATACAACCTCGGTTGTCCTCGTAAATGGTGACCGGCATCTTGAAATCCTTTACCTTCATGTTTTCGAGAAGCCCGGACATCCAGATAGATTCTGCTGATGCTGCGCTTAGGGCTACATATTCTGCTTCGCTTGAAGACATCGCCACCGTCGTCTGCTTTTTACTGGACCAAGAAACCGTTGAACCGAAGACCTTTAACGTGAAACCGCTCACCGATTTCCGATCCTCCGAATCAGCAGCCCAGTCTGCGTCCGCAAATCCAATCAGAGCTTCCGAGTTTTCGTCACGTTGATATTTCAGAGAAAGTTGGGGCGTTCCTCGTAAATATCGGATGATCCGCTTCAGGGCCTGTCAATGGGTCTTCTTAGGATTCTGCTGGAAACGTCCCATGTATCCCACCGGAAAGCAGATGTCCGATCGTACACATAGCATGGTATACATAATGCTGCCTAACAGCTCTCGATACGGTTCCTTCGTGGTTGGACTTTCACGGCTCAGTTATAGTCCTTTCTCCATGGGTATTTTGCAAGCATTGCAGTCGGCCATACCAAATCGCTGCGATAATTTCCTTACCTGAGCTTCCTGTGATAGCGACAGATATCCTGCATTTTGGTCGTAGGTTAACTTTATTCCGAGAAAATGAAGCTTCACCGCAGTCAGTCATTTCGAACATTGCTGATAATTCTTTTTTGAGTTTTTGGATTGACACCAACTTCCTTCCGGCAATCAGCAGGTCGTCGACATACAAAATGATGTTTGTATCATTTTACAGCTCATCTTCTTTCTTGTACCTTACGTACAGGCAATAGTCGTGGCGTGATCTAACGAATTCCAACTTCAGTAGTTGTCCGTTGAATTTTTCATTCCAGCAGCGTGGTGATTGCTTCAGCCCGTACAACGATTTTTGGAGTTTGCAAACCATGTTCCGTGGAGCCACAACACCATCTGGTACAGCCATGTAGATGTCCTCACGCAGATCTCCATGCAGGAACGCCGTTTTAACGTCCATTTGGTGGAATTTGAACCTATAGCGCACTCCAACCGCCAAAACCGTTCGAATCGTCGTGAGCTTTCCCACGTCCTTTCGTAGTCCGCTCCGGGGCGTTGCAGGTACCATTTTACCACGAGACGTGCCTTTTATCGTACTGCTTAGCCGTTCTCGTTCTCTTTCATTCGGAAGACCCACTTCGACCTCAGTGGTTTCACATGTGATGGACAAGTTTCGAGCCTCCATACACGGTTGGCATCCATGAATTTCAGTTCGTCCTCCACAGCATTCAGCCATTCCTCACGGTCGTCTCTGGTCGCGACATCTTTGAAGGTATCCGGAACGTCTGTAATGTTCGAGGCGACAGAATTTGCACTAAACCCTGTAAAGAAGTCGGGAAAATTTCCGGGGAGCTTGTGCTCCCGTTCGCTGCGCCTCAGCAACGCTTGGCCTCCGTCCTCGAGCTGTTCTAATTGCAAAGGGAGCGCTCCGGTATCGTCAGTTTCGTCGGACAGTCCATCTTCATCAGTCAGTTCGTGAAAATCAGGTTCATCTGACTCTTCCTCTTCATCAGACGCCGTTGCAACGTCTTTAGTAACTAGGGCTTCATCTGCATCAGGGACTTGGATGTTAACTCCCCCCTCTTGCTCGTGAGGGAATACCACCATCAGCGGCTTGACTTTCTTATCTCCGGGAGGCTTCTCGAACGGAAAGTTGTTTTCGTCAAACCTCACATCACGAGCAATGACGATTTTTCTTAAATTCCGGTCTCACAACCGGTAACCATTCGGCGCGTAACCAACCATGACAACTTCACGGCTTCTGGCATCTAGCTTTTTACGCTGCTGACTCGGGACCCACGCAAAGGCCTTGCACTCAAACACACGGAGCTTCTTTAGACAGGGTTTGGTACCGTACCAAAACTCAGATGGATTCTGTGGCATCGACGTCTCGGCCACTTGGGTCAACAAGTCAACAAGGCCTTGGTGAGAGCTGCTGTCGGACTTCGGTTGACCAAGTATACTGCAGTAAGGACAGCTTCACACCACATCTGCTTGGGAGCTTTCGCATCGATAAGCATTGCACGGACCTTCTCAACTATGGTTCGGTTGAACCTCTCCGCCACGCCATTTTGTTGAGGAGTGTACGCCACCGTCGTCTCGAGTTGGATGCCTTTTCTGGAATAATAGTCCTTTTGCGCATTAGAAAGATACTCACGGCCTTGGTCAGAAGTAAATCTTGAAATCTTGGTGCCAAACTTTGCCGTGACCATCGCTTCATACTGCTGGAACTTTCCAAAAACTTCCGATTTTTTCCGCATCAAATACACGACCGCAAAGTGCGTGTGGTCATCGATGAAGGATACAAAAAATCTGGAACCATCCCAGGCCAGGGGATCGATGGGCCCGCAAACGTCCGAATGGATTCTTTCTAGAACCCTAGAGGCTCGCTGACGAGTTCCGCTGAAGCGATCACGACACTGTTTCCCTTGTACACAAGCATCACAGAAATTCAGCTGCTCTCCTTGAAAATCGGCACCCGTAACCAGGCCGTTCCTCTTCATTGCCTGCATTCCTTGTTGACCCAAGTGGCCGAGACGTCGATGCCACAACTCATAGGCTTCAGACTTGCACAGGTTTGCTGTAGGTACTCCGACTTTGACTTCCAGTTCATATAGACCTCCTCTGAGATGAGCCGTGCCGATAGTATGTCCTTGTTTCTTGAGAAACGCAACCTTTCCGGAAAAATTGACACCAATGCCTGCCGCAGTCAATTTCTTCACCGACATTAAGTTGTCGCGTAGCTCTGGAACGTAGAGGACCTCCTTCATGTTGATGGGAAACTGCTTTGTGGAGTTTCCGGGAAGCAACAATTCCAATTGTTTAATACGTTTAAGACTGTATTAAATTATTTCTGTAATTTACAAATTTTTAGTTTGTTTTCTCTCTAGCTATTATATAGAATGCTTACGTTTAATGCTTATTTGATGAAACTCCTCCTTATGTAGTTCGACTTCAATCTCTGGTGCAATCGTTCTAACCTCCAAATACAAAACTACCTCTGCCTCAGACTCACGTTGGAAATCCTGAACCTGTTGTGATTATATCACTGTTAAGTAAATTTTATATACTTATATTCATTTTCAGCAGATCACCTAATCACCGACGGTTATTCCAGATTAATATCGGAACCTTCTATCTACTTTCTCGTGCTTTAGGAACTACTGTAATTTTTATAATTTTGTAAAAAGAGTTTCACATAACAATGTTCATCTTCTCAACTTACGGTAACGAATTAACTTTCTCGTAACGGGAAAATATATTTTAGAATAAAGTGAAATATGGTTTCGCAATTTATATGACTGCGTTCAACTTTTACTCTGCATTCCTAGCTTAGAAATGGCGCTAAATTTAATCTTCATACCTAGCTTTTATAATTATTATTATTATTCTACGGGTTGTATTTTCGAACATCATTGATGCCGGTTTACCGAAATGTCACAGGCCTGCTGTTGAGTTTCGCTGAGATAAGACGTGTCGACTACCTGTCGCGACACTCCCCCCAGGTATGCCATTTCAATGGTTTACTTCTTCTTCACGTCGGACATCGAGAACGGCTAACTTTACAGCAGGGCGTTCATAGATTCCATTAGATGTTTGAATAACCGCTTTTCTAACTTCCCCATCGTTACTAGGTTCCGCTGATATCACTCTTCCCATCGGCCAACAGTTCCTTGGTAGATCAGGATCTACTACTAGCACAATGTCCCCAGTTTGTATTGGTTTAACAGGATCCAACCACTTCGACCGCTTCGTAAGTTCCGGTAGGTAATCTCGAACCCATCGCTTCCAGAATACATTGGCCTCTGCCTGTGAAGACCGCCACGTTTTTCGAAGTGCTGCAATACTGTCGTCAAAGGTTGTCGCAGGTTTTAATCCGTTTGATGATCCCAGCAGGAAGTGATTAGGGGTTAGGACGGGAACATCTGAACCTTCCGAATTAATATGAGTAAGCGGTCTCGAATTGATTGTGTTTTCGATTTCAATGAGTAAGTTTCTAAGGATTTCGTCTGTGAGTTGATGTTTTGGTTTGATTTGATTCAAGTTGCGTTTCACGGTTTGAATCATTCGTTCCCACGAACCGCCCATGTGGGGTGATGCCGGTGGAATAAAGGACCATGACGTATCTGGACTTGATATCTCTTGAGCCATATCGTGTTGATTTACATCTCTAAGTGCCTTCAAAAGTTCATTGCTTGCTCCTACCAAGTTTGTCCCACGGTCACTAAACATTTGAATCGGTACCCCCCTCCTTCCCATAAAATTACGAATTGCCATGACACAGGAGCTCGTTGTCATAGAATGGGCAATTTCGATATGCACAGCTCTTACAGTAAGACATGTCATTAAAACACCCCATCGCTTTTCGGTACTTCGTTTGACTGTTACATACAAGGGTCCAAAAAAATCTATCCCGGTGAAAGAAAAGGGTCTCGTGAATGGTGAAAGTCGTGATACGGGAAGATCACTCATCGGTGGTGGACAAGGTACGGCTCGAAGATTCTTGCACACCTGACAATTTGCTTTGACTTTCCAGTAAAGACTTGTTAGACGAGGAACAATGCGAAATTTCAGGCGTATTTCATTTATTACCGTTGCATGGTTACGATGATAAAATTTAGTATGATAAAATTGTACTATTAACCATGCCACATGGTGATCTTTAGGCAAAATCACAGGATTCTTAGCATCCATGCTCACAGCTTCACATGCTCCGATGCGTGTCCTGGCTCTTAGAACTCCATTTTTGTCCAAAAAAGGCCACAGCGCGTATATTTTACTACTTTTTGGGATGCGTTTTTCGGAATCAAGGGTAGACGACAGTTTATATATTTCTTCTGTGAAAACTTCACGTTGTGCTAGGCGAAATAGAACTGTCTCACCTAATTGTAATTCTTCTCTAGAAAGTGGCCCAAGCGATTTCCGTTTGCTCTTTGGACAGGTCTATATCTCAACACATAAGCAGCAGTACGCCGAGCAAAGTTCCATGTTGAGAACCGATGCAAATCCATTATTGGTTCTGAAATACGAATAATTTGGTGATTGAGGACAGGTTTGCGTAGTTCTTCATTTGTGGTTCCCTTAACTTGTTGAGTCGGCCACATTTCGGCATCTTGCTTCAAAAATTCAGGGCCTATGAACCATCTGCTGCTATTGGAAAGGTCTGGATCACGATGCCATTTTGTACCATCGTCTGCTACATTTTGATCCGTTGGTATCCATCTCCATTCTTGTATTTGCGTAAGGTCTAAGATTTCGCTTATCCGATAACCGACGTAGTGAGAATAACGTCTATGATCGGACCTTATCCAGCACAGGACGTCTCGTGAGTCGCTCCAAAAGACTTTTTCGTGAACTTGCAACTTCAAGGCCATTTAAAAGGTGTCACAATGAATACCCCCTCAGATGCAATCGGTACATCTTATCCTCCACTTACCACGAGCGAAATTGAATCATCCAAAAAATTATCCCCCATAAATGCACCCATGTCCAAAATATCAGAAACAGTCGTTCTCCCCATCGCTTCTTTTTCGGTTAATCAGTCGCCCTGCCGTGTTGTGGAAAGCTCAAACAATCTAGTTAGTTCAGAAAGTTGTGCTCTAATAGAATCGAAAAGCGCAAATTCCAAATCGTTGATTCCTAATAATGCCAAATCTTCTGTTACCGGAACTATTCCTAAACGATCTGCTGCCTCTGCACAAATTCCACTCAGCGGTCCCTGTAATCAAATTTGCGAAGTTCCTATAGGACAACGACCTAAACAACAAGCCCCCAGTTCAACAAAATCTTCAGTTCATCGTCGAGCTAATTTGGAACTGCAAAGATTGGAACAAGTCCAACGATTGGAAGAAGAAGAGCATAGGCGTAAGATGGACAATCTTAACAAACGATTCGATTTGCTCTTAGAAATGGCTAGCAACTCGTCTCAGGTATCCGTCGATGGAACAGATGTATCGAATACTGATAAGGTAGCACAGTGGTTAGACGAATCAGGAAAGCCGGAACAGTTGAAGTCGTATGATGTCCAGAGACAACCAGATGATGAAAATGTTTCTCAGCTCGCTGTTGTTCAAAGACTGGATTGCAAACAGCCACGTCCAACAAGTTCAGTCCCTAACAATCGCGATCAAACGAATTATCCGACTATGCAACCCATTAGCGCTGGCCCCTTTATCCCACCACATCGGTCTACTCCGCAGAAGGTGGATGCCCAAATGTCTCAGAGAAATTCCTACAATCACCATGATCTCTCCAGCAGCCAAGTAGCCGCTCGCCAAGCAGCTTCTCGTGAGCTACCCGGTTTCAGTGGAATTCCAGAAGAGTGGCCTTTGTTTATTTCTACATTCAGCACCACTACTCAAATGTGTGGATATACGCAGGACGAAAATCTCATAAGACTTCAACAATGTCTACGAGGTAAAGCGCATGAAGCAGTTCGGTGTATGCTAGAGAGGCCTGCTGTTGAGTTTCGCTGAGATGAGACGTGTCGACTACCTGTCGCGACACTGCTTGTTGCTTTCGCCGTTGATCGCTCCAGCCTTACGAGCGACAATCGATTCTCCATCCTTCGCCACGTTGATGGTGATCGGTTGAGTCAAATTTCGAATCTTCGAAAAAACGTTCTTTGTATTGACTAAATGATCGCTTGACCCCAGTCGAGCTTGAAGATCAACTTGCAGTCACATCGTTTGGAACCACCTCGATTGATCACGAAACTCACTGCATTTTTCTGGCTTGCTGAATTAGCTTCATCTGCAGACTTCTGACGGCAATCCTTCTTGAGGTGACCTCGCCTTCCGCATCTGTGACACTTGCCATTGAACTTGGATGACTTTTTGGTCTTCTCACCCGAAAAAGCAGCTAGTTTCAGTTCTCCATGACCTTCGCTACGTTCCATCGGCTTCATGTCCTCGGCCAGTAGGCGTTGTTTGACAACGTCAATTGTCAAATCTTTTTCCGGAATGTTTTCCAGCGCCGTTACCAGGGGATCAAATGAATCTGGCAACGTTTGAAACAACAAAATGACTTGATCAGCTTCATCGACTCTTGTGTCGGCCGTCTTCATTTGCCGGACCAGGTCATCAAACACTAGCAGATGAGGTCTTAACGGCTCGCCTTCCTTCAGTTTCAAACGGTTCAATTGCTTCCGGATGATGTGCTGCGTTCCGATCGACTTCGTCGCCAATGTCGCCTCCAGTGCCGACCACATCTCCTTTGCTGAAGATTTCTCCCGGATCACTTCCAGGCACGCCGACCGAATCCAGGTACATTTTTAACCCGGAAAGTATATAAACAGTATTAGCAGGGGAGCCCATAACCTCTTGAATAATGAGGGACTCAGGATGGTTTGAAGGGTCTTTTTTTTTTTTTTTTATAATTCTTTATTTGAAACGGCTCATACCTTCAGGTTTTAAGGAGCCAAACTCGTTTTTGTTTTTACAATTGTTTGCTTAGCTTAACACTTTGAGTTTAAAGAAAAAGATGATAGAAAGGGAAATATGAAAATAAAAAGAATTATAGACGGAGATCGATAGCTTTTAGAAAAAGGTAAATTTCGAACATGTAGTCCAAGTCTAGCACAGCTAGCACGTCTCTCACTGGAACGTTAGGTGGTTTTCCTCGGGCCCGGAGGGAGTCTAATAAATTCGTTCTGGCGACAAGATGGACCTCACACGACCAGACAATATGCTCGATGTCATGGTAACCTTGGCCGCAACTACACAAATTGCTGCCAGCAATGTCAAAACGATAGAGTACCGCGTCTAAGGAATAATGATTGGCCATGAGACGGGAAAATATACAAATAAAATCCCGAAGTTCAATCTATTAAACCAGGGTTTAAGGCTTACCTTTGGGATAATCGAGTGAAGCCACCGACCCAATTCATCCTCGTCCCATTTGCGCTGCCAGTTGACAAGAGAATTTCTCCTAACTAAAAAGAAAAACTCGTTGAAGACAATCTCACGCTGATACGTGTCGCCTTCCTTCGCCCCCACCTTTGCCAGAGAGTCTGCCTTCTCATTACCCACTATCGAGCAATGAGAGGGAACCCAAACAAAGGTGATGGAAAAGCGACGTCTTGTTAAAGCACTCAAAATATCCCGTATCTTCTCAAGGAAGTATGGTGAGTGCTTTCCCGGTCTTATTGAGCGGATTGCTTCAACAGAGCTGAGACTATCTGTTACGATATAGTAGTGTCCCGCAGGCCGTGAAGCGATGGTGTCCAAAGCCCAAAAAATTGCTGCTAACTCTGCTATATACACAGAGCATGGTGACTGGAGATTATAAGATGCGCTGAACATTTCGTTAAACACTCCAAATCCTGTTGATTCCTCTATAAGTGAACCATCGGTAAAGTACATTTTATCAGCATCGACGTGTCTATATTTAGCATCGAAAATTCTGGGAATCAGAAGTGGGCGGTGGGAGTCCGGTATTCCACGAATTTCTTGCTGAATAGACAAATCAAACTGGACAGAAGAGTTGTCGTAGTCTGGGATGTAAACACGAGTTGGAGAATACGAAGAAGGATTTACCTGCATGGACATGAAGACATGGTATATAGACATAAATCTGGTTTGAAAATTTTGCTCAAGTAGTCTTTCGAAATTTACAATCACCAATGGGTTCAAGACCTCACACCTGATGAGGAATCGGAGTGATAATAAATTAAATCGATCTTTTAGTGGGAGTATTCCTGCCAAAACTTCAAGACTCATGTTGTGCGTTGAGGGCATACAACCCAAAGCGATGCGAAGACAACGGTATTGGATACGCTGGAGTTTTATGAGATGAGTTTTGGCAGCCGACTGGAAACAGAAGCTACCATATTCCATCACTGAGAGAATAGTTGTTCGATACAATTTTAAAAGATCTTCTGGGTGAGCTCCCCACCAGGTGCCAGTGATTGATCGGAGAAAATTGATTCTTTGTTGGCATTTTCCTTTCAGATACTCAATTTGGGCTTTCCAGGTGCACTTGGAATCAAACCAAACCCCAAGATACTTAAAACACCTCGATTGAATGATCGTCCTGCCTAGGAGTTGAAGCTTAGGCTGAGCAGGTCTACGTTTCTTAGAGAAAACAACCATCTCCGTTTTCTGTGGAGAAAACTCAATCCCAAGCCCCAAAGCCCAGGTTGACAATCTGTCTAAAGTATCTTGTAAAGGTCTGTGCAGATGAGATTCAGTAGATCCTGTTACAGATACCACGCCGTCATCTGCGAGTTGTCTTAGAGTGCAGCCTTCAGAGAGACAACTGTCGATGTCACTTACGTAAAAGTTGTACAAAAGTGGACTCAAACATGAACCCTGCGGGAGGCCCATGTAAGAGGTTCTTCTAACTGCAATATCACCGTGAGCAAAATTCAGATGTTTCTCACAAAACAAGCTGTATAAGATGTTGTTCAATAGAGGAGGCAGACCTCGGGAGTGCAACTTGTCTGACAACACCTCTATTGAGACTGCATCAAAAGCTCCCTTTATGTCTAGAAACACTGAAGCCATTTGCTCACGTTTTGCGTACGCCATTTGTATCTCTGAAGACAGCAAAGCAAGACAATCGTTTGTTCCCTTGCCCCTTCGAAATCCAAATTGAGTATCTGAAAGGAGGCCATTTGTTTCTACCCATTTATCCAAACGAAACAAAATCATTTTCTCCATCAATTTCCGAATGCAAGACAACATCGCTATTGGACGGTATGAATTAAAATCGGACGCAGGTTTCCCAGGTTTTCGGATAGCAATAACTCTCACTTGTCTCCAATCTTCGGGAACAATGTTATGCTCCAAGAATTGATTAAATAAATTCAACAAGCGAAATTTGGCGGCATCCGGAAGGTTTTTCAACAAGTTGAATTTTATTTTATCAATTCCCGGAGCTGTGTTGTTACAAGAAAGGAGAGCAAGTGAGAATTCTACCATCGAAAAGCCGCAATCTAGATCGCATCTATTCGGTGGCACACTTCTTATGATTTTTTGCACAGGTGTGGAATCTGGACAAATTTTCCGAGCGAAATTGAATATCCATTTATGCGAATGTTCTTCACTTTCGTTCGTGGAAGAACGATTACGCATGCTCCGTGCTACATTCCATAAAGTGCTTAAGGATGTTTCCCGCGACAAACCACCCACAAAATTACGCCAATGCGCACGTTTTTTTCCCTTGATCAGGTTTTTAAATTGCTGCTCAAGAGAAAAATACGTGTTAAAGTTATCCAGGGTTCCGTATTTTCGAAAAACTTTAAAGGCGTTCGATTTGTCCACGTAAAGTTTGGTACACTGACTGTCCCACCATGGGTTGGGAGGCCTTCGACGAACAGATGGATCTAGGATGGGTTTCGTTTGAGCACCAACTGCACAGTCGAAAATCAAACGAGAAATAAAGTTATATTCCTCCAACGGAGGTAAAACCTCCATGGAGTTGATAGCTGAATTAATTGTGTCCGAAAACTTTTTCCAGTCGATGTGTCTTGTGAGATCATATTCCATATTTGTTGAATTTGAAGAATTGACCCCATTGGTGATGGTAATTTTGATAGGTAAATGGTCACTACCATTGGGATCAGGGATTACCTTCCACTGGCAATTCAATGATAAAGAATTTGAGCAGAGTGAGAGGTCAATTGCACTTTGTCTTGCAGGAGGTTTAGGCACCCGTGTTTTTTCACCCATGTTCAAAACTGTTAAATTGAAACTGTCACAAATGCCATAAATAAGATAAGAACGTCTATCATCAATTTGCTCCCCCCAAACAGTTCCATGTGAATTGAAGTCACCCAGGATCAACCTTGGCTCAGGGAGCACTGAGCACAGGTCCTCTAGGTTACTTCGATCCACTGCAGCTCTATGAGGCCAGTACAAACTGACAACACATAAATCCTTACCTCGTATAGTTGTATGGCATGCAACAGCTTCAATTCCTCCTGATAAAGGGAGGTGGATTCTATAAAAGGAGTGGCGCTTATTGATCCCCAAAAGCACCCCTCCATAAGAATCGTTGCGATCCAAACGGATAATGTTAAAATCGTGGAATGAGATGTTTGATTGAGAAGAAAGCCATGTTTCTGAAAGGGCAAAAATATCGCAACTAGTTTCATGAAGAAGAAATTTGAACGGATCCAGTTTAGGAATGAGACTACGACAATTCCACTGTAAAACAGTGATATCTCCGACCTCTGGGCGTAAATTAGCCATCGAGAGAGATAAACACTGAAAGAAGGGGCCAAGTTTGCATCAATTGCATTAAAAATGTCTTTAATACCGGAAGCATAGAGGTAACAATGTTTTTTATTGATTCCGAAACGTTTAAAAAGGTGAAGATCCCATTTAAAATGTCAGATAATTTGAAAATTCCAGATTGACAAGTTGATTCTGGTAAGATTACGTTAGGAGAGGCAGACTTAGAAGCTCTCGCAATATCTGGTGTATTCTGTGGAGTCATATTAATACGGAACCCGGGAGGGACTTGTTTTTCTTTCACCATAGATGTCAGTTTTGGCTTAACACCAATTGAGGGACAAAATGTTGGAATTTTTTTTGGGATTTTGGGGCTCTTTGGTGCTGGTCTTGAGCGTTTTCTCGAATTAGCTACAAAAATGACAGGATGATCTTCGTCGGTAGCATCTGATTCTCCATTGTCAACTGACAGCGCAGAAAAAATGTTACTCGAATGAGATTGGATCGGGGGCGCCGCGCTCTTCAATATAGCGGCATACGACCGTTTTGACCGTTCCTTCAAAGAGCGCTTTTGGCTATCCCAGCGACTCTTATATTCCTCGCACGAGGAGATATCATGGGGTGAGCCCCCGCAATAAACACATTTCTGCTCTATTGCTGAGCACGCTCCAGCCCCATGATTCTCCCCGCATTTGGGACACCGTGGCTTGTTACAACAGTGCGACGCAGTGTGTCCCAACTTATTGCAATTTTTGCAATCCATTGGGCGAGGAACAAAGAGTCGCACAGGCAGCCTCAATATTCCGTCAATCAAGACATAATGAGGGAGGGCGGTACCCGCAAAGGTCACACGAAATGAGCCTGAAGGTGAGTACCCTTTGACTCCATTTACGACGGTGGCAGTTCTGAGTTGGCGGCAATCCAAGATTTCGACCGAAGCCGAATCGAGGCTCTTGAACTTACCAACGCCGTTGGATTTCACGTACTCTGCCTTCAGACTCATTTCAGAAATCACGCCCTCGATCTCTACGTCTCGAGACGGAATGTACACGTGGTACTCTAAGTTTATGAAATTGCTGGCAGCAATTTCATTTGCGGATTTCCGGTTAGCTACTTCGACTCGCAATTTGTTAGGTCGCACCTTTTTAATGCAGGTTACGGAGGACCATCTCGCCAGATCTCTTGTGATCTGAACCACATTCAATTGCTTTCCATTTTTTTTGGGCCGGATAAAAACCACCCAAGGACCAGTGAAAGTAGAGCTCTCAGTGTAGACTCGGAGTCGGGTAGCTTTACTTTCAACTGAGGATGACTCAGAATTAACATCCATTGGAGAATGAAATTCATTAGAAGGACCCGCAACAACCGAATCCTCTAAATGCTCCTCATCCTCATAGACGCTATCCTCCTCATCCTCAGTTGAGGGGATTGACCCCCCGCCTTCGTTCATATTTCTTCAAATATGAACGAAGCAAACAATGTTCGAATTATAGAGAAAAAGATAGTAAAAAGAAAAGAGAAAAATAAAGAAGAAGAACTTACAATTTTTTCCAAGCACTTCTTAACGAGCTAATTTTCTTGAGTGTTTTTTTTTCTTCGGTACACAACCACGTTTTCTTTCGTTGATCGCAGCCGGCCCTGGCGATGACGACGGCAATGATTTTTCCTCGGTTGGTAGATGATGGCTCGATTCACCGGGAGAGAATGACCAATCGGATTCAGACTCGTGCAATGCTTCCGTTATCCGGTCACGGCCATTAATACCGGATCTATCGGACAACCACCCAAACAGTAATCAAACCCGGAATAATTGGAAGGAAACAATTTGCACTCCTCTGCTGATGGTCCTGGTGCTGATGGTGACGACAAGACAGCCTGATGTTCCAGCCAGATGTGGGGATTGCGCACCAGCGCTGCCGGGGGAAACACAGCTTGTCACTTCTGTTGCTTAATTGATTCGGCAATTGACGACCGAATGATGCAGGATAACTGCTTGTGGAAACTTCCAACTTTTGGTTCACTTTTATGTAAAGCACCCGATAAATAGCGAAACAAAAACACATCCGCACTTGCCAAGCTACTCTTTGAAGGGTCTTTATTCTACGAAGTGTGGTTTGTAACGAAAGTAAAGTGAAAAGTTTTCACTAACAACTTAGAGCTAGTTCACTGGTGTTGGGAAAAAGTGGTAGAAATTTCGACACTTACGGCACATTTTGAAAATTTTGCCATGCAAAAACATTTTCAAGATCTGTGACCTTCTAGTTTTTTTACAACACGTGTTGTATTTTCGCATGCTGTGATGCAAAAATAGCAATTTTTCTATAATCACATACGGCTGAAATAGAAACAGTGTTGTAAAAAATACAACGCCCCAAGATCTTGAAAACATTTTTGCATGGTAAAATTTTCAAAATGTCAAAATTTCTACCACTTTTTCCCAACACCAGTGAACTTGCTCTAACGGTTGATTGCTATCTTGATTGCTTTGATTTCATTAACAAATTCTGAATTGCCATTGATATTTCTATGTTGTACCAATAAGATTCGCTAATATGTTAGAAAGTTTTGTCAAGAACATTTCAATAATTTTTTTTAACTTTGTCGTGGCAAGATTGTCATCCAAAATAACTTAAAACTGACGTGCTATTTCCCACATTGCTTGAAGCAGTGCATTTTTAGGCGAGCCATTAAGTGGTTTTCAGCAAAGTTCAGAAAATGATTCTGCCCGAGGCATGAGTGGAAAGCAGGAAAAATGCAACTTAATTTATGGTCGGTTAGATTTCTCCCGGTTCCCATTCGTCATCCACTTGACCTCGTCTACTAGAAGCCTGGTAGCCATGCTTGGTATAAGTAGCACACCATTTTTCCAATAGATCAGTGCGGTGTGGTGACGTTTTTTTCCTGTCGGTCTAACCCTTTGAAGTCCTTCACAGGGAAGCTATCTTTCCGGTTCCTGGAAAATACCAAAGTTCAAGCTCAATTTAAAACATTCCTTCAGCTGCACAAACGAACGGCAGTTTAACCTTGTTTTCAGTAGTCGAGACTAGGTATGCGGTGAGAGTTGTAACGTTGCAATTTCACAATTGGCCATCATCAGCCAGCGTCATCATCATTCGTGGATGAAATTTAACTGCTATATCTATATCTATGATACTATATGTAGGTATGTATTTCTGCTCCAGGGCTCTCTTTCACGCTTAGGTCGTTTGGGTTACGACTTATATTGCGTCATCGCATTTTTTTTTGTATTTAAGAAATTAAACCTACTATGAATGTAGATAATTTGTAATTGAAAAGTTCATAAAAAAAATTTTTGAGGACCAATAACCTTAATTTCAATCAATAATCAACTTTTCCCTTTTTCTCTCTATCTTTTCTCCAGAAATGCATAAAAGTGCCAGTGACACCCGTTGCCTGATTTCACCACGGATTCGCTACATGGAGCAACCGCTTTGACCGTTTCAAATTCGGTACCACTAAGTTTGGCGTAGCAGCAGCATTTGTAAAGACAACCAACAGAAGCAACAACAACAACACGTAACAACATTCGTAGCCAGGAGTTCGACTTTTCGGTTCGGATTATCATTCATTTCCACAAGCCAACAACAGTAACAGCAAAATCAACAACACATCTCTACATATTGGATTCGGTTCAGTTTGATTAGTACGGGCCATTGCAAGTTTGTGTAAATTGGGGAAGCACTACTAGCCACCAGAAAGGGCAAATTGAAACGAGCGATTTCCGAGTCCCGTCGTAGTGGTGTTTTAACGGAGGAATTGCATCGATAGCGCAAGCTTTTTTCCTTTAAAAAAAGGCCCATAAATCACTACTTCTTGGAGCGGAACCTCCAAGAGCCGTACCACTGCTACAGAACATTGGAGTAACCCTTTGGATCAACCCCTCTTCAAAACACACATTTTGTGCTGAGCGTCCAGGCACGTACCAGCCCATCAGCTTTCCGCTTCAAAAAACCTAAACTCCCCAGCAAACGATGGCTGTTTTTACAAAACTCTGCTTACCCGATATTGTCAAATTAAAACGCTAGTTAGTAAAGACTCTGTCCATCCCCGTTTTTGAGGAGGTCATCTATAGAATTTACTAATTTTAACGTTTTTCTAGGTACAATATCAGTTATATTTTATACTTTTTTACTTATCGGTTAAGCCTTTTTTCACGAGCCACTTTTTTATTTAATTACCATAAAAAGTACACTCATAAGCAGTAATATAATTAATTAATAATTTTAATATCATATCTTTACTGAGTACTAAAGCATAGAGCTTAGAATCTAAGTTCTTGAGTTAAGTGGTACTAGTTCTAGCCATTTTCCTTTTTGGAAACGGAACTATTTGTGTACTCGTGAGTATCGAGCATATTGGTGGCTTTAAAAGATATCGGAAAGCAGTTGGTTGAAGACTCTGGAAGGTAAAAGACGGCTATCGATTACTTAAAAGCGCTCTTAAAAATATCTCATTTCTTCCTGTGTTCTGTACTATAACGGCGCAAGTAATTATTTGCCTTGCATAGCACATCTCCTTAAGACTCCACTTACACACCCCATCTGTTGCTTCCCTCGCTCGAATAAAAAAAATCGTTGGAAAACGCAAGCCCTCGAAACATTGTTAAAACTATCGACAACAAAAAAGGGAGAAAAACTACAACAAGGCATCCACGATGGAACCATTATCTCCGGAAATTCTATGGCTCGTCATTTTGGCATTTGTGATCGCGTTCATCTTGGCATTCGGCATCGGCGCCAACGATGTGGCCAACTCCTTTGGTACCAGCGTTGGTTCCGGGGTGCTGTCGATCCGCCAGGCCTGCTGGCTGGCAACAGTTTGCGAAGTGTCCGGAGCAGTTTTGATTGGTAAGTGGTAATCATCCTTTTATAAGTGTTTAGTTAGAATCTGATTGAGGAATTCAAAACACCACAAAAAAGTTTTCTGAAAATACATCAAGGTGTTTAATTAATACGGTTTTCGTGAACGATGATTTGAGACATGAGACATAAAAAATGTGACTTTAGGCCTGATACATGAGACTCAAAACATGACACATGAGGCATGTCTCATGTCTTATTTCTTATGTCTATCGTCTCACACTCACATATCACGTTCCACTTCTCACGTCTTACTTCTCTCGTCTAATTTCTCATGTCTAACGTCCCCCGTTCCACGTCTCACGTTGTACATTACACGTTTCACTCCTCACGTCTCATGAGAAGTGTCTGTTGGAGTAGGCCGATCTTAGATGAAACTAATCACAGCAATCGAGATACTCCAATGCCATTAGCTCATAAGTTTTTTCAATCATTCGCAAATACAACTTAAATCTTTCAAGACGTGTTTCTTAAACTCTTAAACCCCATACTTTAACACCATGCTTCAAGGGGTTATGGGCCCAGTCAGGAAGATTTGAAGAACCGAAGATGTTTTCTGTAGTTGGAAGTTCTGGCGGCGTTGATGGTCCGAGCGCTTAAATCTCAAGTCTACCCGGAATCCAAAGGTTAACAGGCCGCGATCACTGGTCCAGTTGGAAGTTTGGAATTGGAGGAGCTGTGGGATGTGGTGAAGCCGACCGTAACTGCTACCGGTGCGAGCCCAACGATTGATCCTAGAAAAGATCGCAAGGCGAAGGCGATGATAATGCTTTTGGATCAGATTAATTATATGCACGTTCAGGAAGCCGAAACTGCACATGAAGTCTGGTCGAATCAAGCTCGGTGGATCAAGCTCGAAATGGTGAGTGGTACTTCGACTCAGGGGCCACATCTCATTTAACCAACGACGAAAATCTGCACGAGAATCGGTGCCGAGGCAGTGGTACAGTGGTTGCTGCCAATCAAGAAGCGATGGAAGTTGTGTCCATCGGAGATGCGAAGCTGAAGTCACGAGTCAAACAAGGTGAAATCAAAGTTCGAAATGTCCAGTTCACTTCGGGTCTCTCGACAAACTTAATGTCTGCTAGCCAAATTGTCGAGAACGGCAACAAGGTCATCTTCGAAAACAGCGGGTGTGCTGTTGTCAATTCCGACGGAGAGGTTTTCGCAACCGGTCAGAAGTCCCATCAATCTTTAGCTTACTCGTCCGATGGAACTCAATCGATTTGGCACAGCAGAATGGGTCACCTACACATAAGAAGTCGGAAGCAATTCCGAAATGGCCTGGTATTCGGAGTCCAATTTCAAGATGATGATGGGCATGCTTGTAAGATTTGTCACCTTGGAAAACAAACCCGTTTACCTTTCAGCAAAGACGGTTCACGAGCGAACGAAATGCTCGAGGTTCAGACGTTTGCGGGCCGATGGAGAAACCCTCGATTGGAAAGAATCGGTACTACATCACGCTTGTTGACGATAAATCCAGGAAGATCTTCGTCTATTTTTTTGGCGACGAAGTCCGAATCCGAGGTGCTACAAGCGTTCCAGTTCTTCCACAGTATGACCGAAAGACAACAGGGTTGCAAGATTAAGACCATTCGAACGGACAACGGGAATGAGTACACAAATCGAGGTTTCCAAAGCTTCTTGGAACGACTTGGCATAAAACACCGAACAACCACTGATTACACCCCGGAGCAAAACGGCTTGGCGGAGTGAGTCAACAGGTCTATCGTCGAACGAGCCCGGTGTTTACTCTTCGAAGCTTATCTTCAGAAGCGCTTCTGGGCAGAAGCGGTGCCCACATCTGTTTACCTGTTGAATCGATCACCAACCAAGGGTCACACCAAGACGCCTGTGGAAATCTGGTCAGGAAGAAAGCCGGATTTATCGCATCTGAGAATTTCCGGAACTACGGTAATGGTTCATGTTCCGAAACAAAAACGACGCCAATGGGACGCCAAAGCTGAAGAATGCATCTTTGTTGGTTAGAAGGAAGAAGTCCTTGTTGGATAAAGGAAGAGCAAAGTCGCAATCAACATCGGGTGTCATCAGGGTTCAACATCCTCAGCCGGTGTACATACAGCTGGACTTTGAGGAACCGGTGGTCCACCATCTTGCACGAAACTTTCCAGTTACGCCTGTGAGGATGGTTCCGATTACTTTACGAAACGTTCCGGAATCCGAGGGTCCCAAATCGATGGAGGACATTCTTACCGATGACGAATCAGACCGACAACTACATCCTTTAAGTGACGTGACTATTCCCACTGCGCTCCCCCCGTACTTGTTGAGGCGCAGCGGACGGGAGCGCGCAGTTCCAGGCAAGTTGCTTAACTATTTGATTGTTTTCAAAGGTAGCATACCTGCTCGTGAAATTTCAGCTGCATAGCACGAGCCAAGCAGATCTGGTCGCCACAAGCCAACTGGTTGTAATGCTGAGGCATCCGAGTCCAAGCAGGGACTGGTGGTGACGTGTTGCAGTTCCAAGCGAGCCAATAAATCCAAACGGTCAACAGGTAAACCCCTCGAGAGACCCTGATGACAGCGATCGTTGGTCGGCTGCAATGCAGGAGGAGTACGACGCGCTGATGAAAAATGGAACCTGGGAATTGGTCGATCCACCGAAAAGTCGAAAGGTGCTTGGCTGCAAGTGGACATACAAGACGAAACGGGACGAACGAGGAACCATCATTCGCTACAAAGCCCGCCTGGTAGCCCAAGAGTTCACACAAAAGTTTGGATACGACTACGACGAAGTATTTGCCCCGGTGGGCCAGACTACCTTCCGCACATTGTTGGCCGTTGCTGCTAAGCGGAAAATGGTGGTTAAGGAGTACGATATCAAGACCGCAGTTGTCCCTGCGATCTTGAGCAGGAGATATACATGCGGCAACCGCACGGTTTCATCGCAGAAGAAGTAGAACACAAGGTGTGCAGACTAAGGAAGAGCCTCTACGGTCTGAAACAAGCTGCCAGGGCATGGAATTCCAAGCTACATTCCGCGCTCTGCAAGCAGGGTTTCCAGCGCTGCAAAGCGGATCCATGCCTCTATCGGAAGATGAAGGACGGAAAAGCCTGTTACGTGCTGGTGTACGTTGACGAGCAAGCGAAAAAAATTGAGCTTTGCGAAACATTGATTGCTGCTTTGAAGAAGCAATTTGAACTAAGTGAGCTCGGAGACATCCTCTACTATCTCGGAATTGAGCTTCAGCGAGACGAGAAAGGCGATTTCTTCGTGAACCAGCAGCAATACATCGATCAAATCATTCGAGAGACGGGTATGACGGATGCCAACGACTCCAAAAAAATTCAGTTGGATCCTGGATGTATCAAGCAGAAAAGGAAGGAGGTACCGTTGTCCGATAACCAAGCGTACCAGAAGGTAATTGGTCAACTTCTCTACCTTTCAGTCAACACCCGACCGGACATATCAGCATCGGTGTCCATTCTGAGTCGCCATACCAGCTGCCCCACGCAAGGAGATTAGAACGAGGTCAAAAGGGTAATCCGCTACCTGAAGGGAACCAGCCACTATCGTCTTCGATTGAGTAGAGCTGGAGATAGGACCGGACTGATAGGATACGCTTACTCGGATTGGGCGGAGAACATTGAAGACCGGAAATCCAGTCTTCAAGTTTTGCGGAGGTACCGCTTATCCGCATTATCCGAAGCGTTACAGGAAGCAATCTGGCTGATCCGCTTGTTAGCAGACATGGATAAGGATGGAGACGTTACAATCAACGAGGACAACCAGAGTTGTCTCAATATACTGGATACCGAAAAGTACAGCAATCGGACGAATCACTACAAAATATAATTTCGTTCGAGACCTCAAGCAGAAGAAGGAGATCGACGTAGTCTATTGCCCGACTGAAGACATGGTAGCCGATCTATTGACGAAACCTCTTTCGGCTACACGACTCAAGAAGTTGGGGATCGACGCTGGATTAGAATCAACCGATCGAGGGAGAGTGATGGAGTAGGCCGATATTAGGTGACACTAATCACAGCAATCGAGATACTACAATGTCATTAGCTCATAAGTTTTATCAATCATTCGCAAATACAACTTCAGTCTTCCAAGACGTGTTTTCTTTAACTCTGCGGAACCTCATACTTCAAGAGTGTCTCACGTCTCACTCCTTACGTGCTACGTCTCTCTTCTCACATCTCACTCCTAACGTCTCCTTTTCCTCGTCTCACGTACTATTTCTCACTTCTCCTCACGTATCATGTATCATTTTAAAAGTTCTCACGTCTTACTTCTCACTTCTGCCTCGCTCAGGTTTTGAATTTCAGGACTCAGGACTCATATCTTTGATTCAAGTTCTTATGTCCCAGATCTCAGGCGTAAAGGCTAATGTCTTGGATTTCTTGTCTCAGGTCTCATTTCCCAGGTCTCCGGTTTAATGTCTTTAGTGTTTTAACAATTATTCCGAAATTTGGATTGAATAATTGTCAGTCGAGATGTTGTTTGCTACACTGCGTAATTCCAACTGCCTTTTATTTGAATTTTGAATTCTTCTTCCGGTCTTTGCTAAAGACTTAATCTTATATGGTTTTCTCATTACATATTACATGCTAAATTACATGCTGAAACTTCTTTTTCCAGGTTATAAAGTATCGGATACTATGCGGAAAGGCATTTTGGACGTGGAAATGTACAAAGGCGACGAAATCGAGCTGATGCTGGGCTGCTTGTCGGCGCTGGCCAGTTCTGCCTTGTGGTTGCTGGTTGCAACCTTCTTCAAGTTGCCCATCTCCGGAACGCACAGCATCGTGGGCTCAACGATTGGATTCAGTTTGGTAGCACGTGGCCTGCAGGGCTTGAAGTGGAGCACGCTCGGTACCATCGTGGGCTCGTGGTTCGTGTCGCCGGTTCTCAGCGGTATGATGAGTGTAACGCTGTTCTGGGGAATCCGCAAGTTTATTCTGAATGCAAGAAATCCCCTCAAGGCCGGTCTGCTGGCTCTACCCATGTTCTACGGCACGACATTGGCGGTTAACGTTTTCAGCATCGTACATGACGGACCCAAGTGTAAGTTTTTTTTGTTAAAAATCGTGAACAATAAGTAGGGACTAATTTTCTTTTTCCCTTTCAGTGCTTTACATGGATAACATTCCGACTTGGGTTGCATTGCTAATCAGTGGAGCACTTGGTTTGCTGGTCGCTTTACTAGTTCAGCTGTTTGTTGTTCCATGGCAGAAGAAGAAGATTCTTGATCAAGATAAAACGACACGAACGGAGTTTACCGTTGGTGATTCAGATTGTGATTCGTCTTCGAACGGAAGCCCACGGAGGCCGAAGCGTCCGCTGTCGTTGGTCGGAGATGGAAAAGCTCTTCCCGCAATAACCGAGACGACCGAATTGGTTTCGTTATCTTCGCAACATCAACAGAACGGTTTGATAAAGAAGCTTTCGATTGACCTGTCACCGAATGGTATCAAGTCCAACAACAGTAATCCGTACAAAATCGATCCTCAAATTGTCAAGAAGGCAGAAAATCTTTTGGCTGCCAACAAAACCAGTCTGGACAACACGGATCTTACGATTACTAGCTTGAACTACATCGACGAGTACCAATCGAGTATGAACGGAAACGGTCGAATTGCGTTAAACTCGTACTTTGATCGCCGGAATAGCAGCAACGTTTCACCTAAGTCGCCGGATTCGGCCACGCTGAGCAATGGTGGTGTCAAGTGAGTTCTAGGCGAGTCTTCTATTTAAATTTATTTTGCTAACAATCTCTTCGTTTTTTTTTTTCAACAGAGACCAATCGACCATCGCCCAAAACGGAAAATCACCCACCAGCCCCAAGAGTGATAGCACGCTGCCAATCGCTGACTACACACTGTCGCCACCGAATCTCATTCTGAACAGCACCGGAAACGATCTGAAGAAAGACATTGGAAAGATTGAAAACGCAGCCGGACTGGATCACACACTAATTAGCAGTACTCTGTCGCCGAACTCGAGCAAAGTGCCGCTGATTGGTGGCAAGGAAGGTTCCGAAGAAAGTCGCCATCTCCCGGTGAACGAGGAAAACGAAGATGTGTCCAAATTGTTCTCGTTCCTGCAGGTGCTGACGGCAACGTTCGGTAGTTTTGCACATGGTGGCAACGACGTGAGGTAATTTTCTGAATAATCCAAGTTTACATTTCTACAGTCAAATAAAATAAACCTCATTTTGATTTTAGTAATGCTATTGGTCCGCTCATTGCACTGTTCATGATCTATCGGGAAGGATCGGTGCTGCAAAAGTCGGAAACACCACTGGCAATTTTGCTGTACGGTGGCGTCGGAATCTCCGTTGGGCTGTGGCTTTGGGGCCGTCGGGTCATCGAAACGATCGGCAATGATCTCACCAAAATCACTCCATCAACGTAAGTAGAATTCCAGGATAAATGTTAATGAAAAAATCAAAAAGAATACTCAATGTAAATCGTTGCTTTTAGTGGTTTTACCATCGAAATCGGAGCCGCCTTCACCGTACTACTGGCATCGAAGATCGGTCTGCCCATTTCGACCACCCATTGCAAGGTGGGATCTGTTGTGTTTGTTGGCCAAGCAAGCGCCCCGCGAAAACTCTCGCCGGACGAGGAGAAAGCGCTGAAGCTGCGGAGTCCCCACGAGCATCACCATTATGCTACCGGCCAACAGAAGGCCGTCGATTGGGGATTGTTCCGGAATATTGTGTACGCCTGGGTGGTGACAGTGCCGGTTGCTGGCCTGCTCAGTGCCGGCTTCATGTATGGACTGCGCGCTCTGGTTTTGTAAACCGTATAAGCTGGAAACGTTACCGAGTTTTTAACTTAATTGAAACTTTTTTTTGAAACTTGTCAGGATTTGAGGAGATATGTTTGTATCATTTTGCAGAGCATGTTTGTCTATTTAAAGTAAAAGAAAATTTCAATTTTTGGAAGTTTTTTTAAGGAGTGCAAATGAGAGATAGCAAAGCTTTTTTTATCGTTTTGTACCGTTGATGTTAGTAAGGAGCAATTAAGAATCCAAGCGAAAGGCTTCAAAACTTGTTAGTTTGTAATCTACTTTCAGAAAGAGAAAGATAAAAAAACAACGGAATAGGTTCTGTTTTGTCTTCTGGTTTCCTTTTTGAAACAGTCATTGCTTTTAGTTTGCCTAAGCATATAAATGCTCCATTGTTATTCTGGAGGTTGAAATCCGAAACGATTTCTTGCAGGTCTTAGAGACTCAGCAGTATGTCCTTGGAACAAACAGTTGATTATTGATGTTAACCATGTTGAAAATAAAAAAAAAAACAATAATTAATCTTAAGTGTACATCTCAAGCGGCAAAAGTGATACAACCTAAATACCTAGTACTAAATAAAAATCAGTATAAGAAAAAAGCCAAAAACAATCAAAAAATAATGAACCGCACGTTTTTATTTCCCATGATTCAGTCTTACGGCGATCGCGATGTGCACGCACTGTCAATTTTCCTCTCTGTGCAACTGGTGTATACCCCCTATTATTATTGATAAGAAACCAAGCAACTGATATGGATTAAAAAAGAAAATCAATCGCGCTCACTTCCATCCACTAGGGCTAAACTAACAACATCTAGCAGCAAAAAGAATTGAAACCATTGCGCACCAACTGCAAAATAAAACCTGCCAAAATCGATTTAGAGAAAACTAAAAACAAACCAACTCAACTAAAAACACACTCGCCATCATTTACAACAACAACAAAAAGCCAGAAATCGATTAACAACCAATTGAAACAACTAATCAAAACTTCTCTCATTTCGCTCGATTTTCTTTATTCGGTCATTGCAAAGCATAGTATGTTTGATTTCGGTATGTAATAGCGAATAGTTTTTTTTAATCCTTTTTTCGTAAAACTACAATTGGAAAATAAGTCAAGTTTGGATTACCCTTTTTTTCGAAGCAGAATTGTGGCGTAAAAGTTTGGAAAATTTAAAACAAAAAAAAACATGTTCATGTTTTTTAAATTACAACCTTTAAATTGATGTTTTAACAATTTACCAGAATTTGAATATTATTTTAACTAGCGTCGTCCAAGAATTACCGAACAAGGAGAACTTTTACCGTTTCAGTGAATATTGAAGGATTCTCTGTGTTGATCTATACCAGTGGTTTTCGAACAGTCTCGATATTTTCAAGCTCACTACCCCCTTAGGGTACTTTTGGACAAATTTGTTCCACAATACAGCGAAAATCGAAAAAAAATCTGAGCCTTTCCACCATACCTTACAGATTGTCAACGCCCTTCCCCCCTTGGGGGCGGTTGGGACCACTTTGAAAATCACTGATCTATACGAACACTATATAGCTGCCTGGTAACGATTGTCATTCCTTGCAGTTTTTGAATAAAGCTTTACAATGAGCTGAAGTCGAGTTTTTGTAAATGAAAGTTTTATTAACATACTATATACGACACTGTTCCCAGCTGCTTCTGGTTGTTGTCGAACAATGGAAGAAATCAAACTAGAAGCCGTTCAAATATTACGAAACGTAATTTTCAATCATTTTTGACCCCCCCCTCCTTTCCCTTACGTAACACATTCGTTTCAGATTTTCTATCAAATATCCACCAAGCGTAACAAGCTGTTATACCCCTTCCCCCCTAAACGGATAACGTAATATTTGATTGGCCCCCATTGAAACTAAAATGCTCCGAAAAGTGTCTGAGAAATTTTACAAGCCGAAAGGCTTTCGAGTAAAGTTATATCGAAGCTAGGCCTGGAATTTCTGGAACCGACTATGTGAAAATGTTTTTGAATTTATGTTCTCTACTAGAATGTCGGATTGTTATCGTCGTATCATTTTTTTAAATATTGAAATCACAACATGATTTTTTGTTCGTTGGTTTAATGGCAGTTTGAAAAATATGTTTTTTCGCTTTTACGCCACACCGCCTTTATTCGACTAAGAAGTAAAATAATAAAGTTTCATTCTGAAACCATGTTCCTCAGCTCCGTCATTGTTGTAGTTTACATCCAATAGGCGGTAGTAACGTCTGAACGAGAGTCAAGCCGTCAGGTTACTTAAATGTTTTACTTAATAGAATATAAAGAAAAAAAAAACTGAAATAGGAGCATAAATATCAGACATTTAAAATTTAGGTAACTGTTGTTGCATTGGATGTTGATTCAAAATAGAAATAAAAGTCTAAAGTAGTTTTTCTTCAGATAATTCATATAGGAAAAACTGGATCAAAGAAATAAAACCTGATGTCCGATAGAATGACGTGTTTAATTCAATCATGCTGAAGGCAAGTAAGTTTGTGCCGCTTTGCTTTGTTTGATTATTCCTTTTGAGCTCTTTTCTAGTTCAAACTACCTGGAAGCGTACTTATTTTCACTTTCAATGCTTTTCAACTAATTAGTTCTGAACGATAATCGTTTTTGATTATGCTTTATTATAATTCGTCTTAACAGACTATAAAAATAAATGAAAAAAGTAGTTACTTATAGCGGTCGATGCTTACAAAGTATAGAATCGTAGTTAGCCGTCGAGAGTGGTCAATTTTTGCTTAGGTTCCACTCAACCAAACCTAGGAGGGGCCACGAGACCAAAATTGCAAAAACAAAAAACTAGAACTCACGCGAACACAAACTAGTACTGATGAAAAAAAAGGTGAAAAGTGTTTTGGTAAATGCTTGCCCACTTAACGATACAATGTGTAGAATAAGATTTATGCAAACTTCACCCAACAACAAAAACGACAAACTCACTTACACTTTACAATCGGAACAGGAGCTGTAATTGTACAACCCACAAAATCGTGAAAAAAATCGGTTACCGATAAGAGAAACGAAAACCTAGCCCTTGTTTACACGAACAAATCATTTACTAGTATAATCTTACCAACTGCAAGCAAAATTACCCCAGCAAAATTCCAAACCGTGAAATTTATATTAGAATTATTAATTACTTATATTATAATTAGGGTGATACTTGGAATTAAATAAAAAAGAAAAAGTGAAAAGAGCAAATTATACAAACATAAAAACACAAGGCAAACTATCGTAGGGTGACAATTTTTCCCGAAAAATAAAAACAATAATCATCAAGGAAAGAAACTTAACACAAATAAAAGTGAAAATCAGGCTCCGAGCTTATGTGTTTTTAAACTTATATTTTCTAAAAATCGTACTTAGGAAACAGTGTACAGAAAACTGTATTCCAGTTATTCCAAGAAATAGGATTCAATTAATACCTAACGAGTCATTATCCCGGACAATGAAAAGCAAAATCAAAAAGACTTACGGGAAAATGCGTCTTCTTATGAATGTTTAGCCCTCAGGAGCACTAATAAAAGAAAATTCGCCATTTAATTATTAGTTCTTAGAACGACAAAAGCAACACGACAGACCTGGGAAAGGTTCCGTATGAGACAAATAGTTGAAGCTAGGGAAATTGGAACTCCGGGGCGAAAGCAAAGTAGCGCTTGGGCGATTTGTAAAGAAGAAAAAAACATAAGGTTATAATGTCTGACTCGAATATCCATCCATTGTGCAAGCTGATGAGGAATCGAACTAAACAACGTCATCCCCCTTCCGGTACTTTTTCCATTTGGTAGCAGCACATTCTGGTAGGCGTCGTAGTTTGCAAAATTGAGAATCGAGAATTAAACTGGTGTGACAAAAAAAAAATAAATCAAAAAATAAAATCAGATGTATCGTGACTTTAGTGTTAAGGTACAATTGAAAAAAAAAGAAAACAAAAAATGAAAATAAAAACAATTAAATCTCATCCCAATCGGAGGTTTCCTTTTATGAAAAATCGAAATTTCCTTTTTATTCTCTGGCTGTTACAGTTATTATTATTATTATTTTTATTGAAGACATTTTACCATTTACATGGCATTCGTGTCTGTTTGTTACAGTTATATTTTAGTTACCGCATGGACTCTACTAAAGATTTTGTATTATGTGTATAGCACCAAACCGAATAGCGACAATTTTACTAGCGACACTTTTTACTAGCGAAATTCCTGTCACTCGAAGGCTTGTTATTCTTTTTTTCAGTCCAGTAGGCGATTTTCATATAGTGCATAAACTTTGTTTATATTATTTACTGTTGATTTTCCTTAGGCCATCAATCGCATACTCCAAGTCTCCTTGGAAACTCACTATACGTTGTTATGATTTTCAACGTCGCGACGTATGCGCCGTGTCGCTAGTAGACAAAGCTGCTATGATTATTAGCGCTCATATTTTGGTTTATATCTGCATGTATAATATAACATTTGAGCTTAATCAGAGTAACCATCTTTCCTGTGAAAAAATCTTTCAAGTTTAACTTTCATACCCATGGTTCAGTTTTGAATTGATATTAGTTAATTTCGTTTCAATCTATAACTTGTTAAACAGGAACAAGTGAACTTGACTAAACTTAAAAAAGAAGATATAAGGTAACGAAAAGTATAATTAAATGGCAAAATCCGACGATTTTTAACTTTCAAAGACTTAAAAGAAAAGTCAGACTGTCCGCTCACCTTAAACGTTTTCTGATTGATTTTAATTTTTATGTATGTTCGCTTCCCCTATGGGTAGCAAGGTCCAGCATATGTCTGTGTGTGGATTGGCTTTCGAATTGCTTCTTAGGCTCTACGGCCGATGGTTCGTCGAGAGAAGGCATCTTCAGAGGCCTACAATGGTTGGCAATGGATCGATGGATGAAGCTATTTTACAGAGAGATGTCGCCACCAGCGTTCAGAGCTGTCAAACCTCATGTCAAAGAAAACGACATGCGCAACATTTCATATGGGCGAAATCAGCAGTTGGCTCCAATCGAGAAAAACGTATTTGATATTTCCAAACATTTTAGAAATACCTATTAAAAAATCAAGCACTATTTGTTTAAAAATTTATGCTAATTATTCGATTATTGTTCGTTGAATATCAAAAATAGTGCATTTTTTCAGTAAGTTTTTGATATTTAAAAGTTTTCTAGAGTTTGTTTTGATTAGGTCGTATGAACCAATGTAAACAAATTTGAGTTATTGGCTGCAAACGATTGATAAAAAAGTGTTCTAAGTTATGTAGAAATTTTGTTTTATTTGAACAATGAATAACTTAATAAAATTGATTTGAATTTAAGACGTATAATGACTTAATTATTTTTGCGTGCGATTTGGTTTTAACGACGTTTTGCGCTGCATTGAATTGTCGTGTAACCAAAGGTCGCAAAAACACTTTTCGGCGAAGTGGTTTTTACGACGATATGCATTTGCGCAGAAAGTACGTCGCCGAGTGTCCAAAAGTTGGAAAATTTGTTCGAAAATGGTTTGTGAGAGTGCTTAAAGTTAAACTTCTTCGTTGCTGATGCAAGGTAAGTTCAAAAAACGTTTCTATCATGGTTGGACAAACTTTCAGACTCGTATTTTCAGGCAGATTTAGATACTTAAGCAAGACCCGCTCCATAATTGTTGTGCAATTCAAATATTCTGCAGAGAGCATATCACCGCGGGGATCCTGATAACACTCCAGGTGTTCAAAAGTAAGTCCTGTTTCTTTTATTCTTTATATTGAGGTACTTTGAAAATTGTCACATCAAAAGTTCCTTCTAATCACATGTCAGTAATTGTGCAGATCTCCATAAGAATGTTTATCGTGGTATTCAGTAGTACGTGAAGATAGTTAGCAGGAATAAGTGAAGTTTTAGACAAATGAAATCGAATTTTAAGAGAAAATTCATCAACATGCAAAACGACGTTTCAACCAAATACGCAACGCAAAAGGTTGTATGTGCATGTTTACAGAAACAACCAAATCTATGCCTGTATTAAATACAAGAGCGTATTTCCCATCTTTTTCTGCATCGCATACGAAATTTTGAAACAATTCTGAGCGATATTTTTAATAACAGAATTAAATATGTTTAGCAAATCTTCAACAGCGATTTTCTCGAAACACGGCACGTGGCTCATACGACCTAATCAAGACAAACTCTAGTTTTGCTCTATTTTTTTTTTATTTCAGTTGTATCTGGAGGATTTCCTGATATGATCGGTCGCTTTTTATCGATTTTGCAAATGCATACTTGCATACTTCATTTGTTCCTACTCGAAAAACTAATAATATGCCATTTTACCGTGAGGTGATGTAGGGTAAAAAAAGAATTCTCATCTTATGTGTTTATGTTATAAATTATTAATTTGGAATAAAAAAAAATCTTAGTGCTTATAATCTAATTAACTAGCCCTTTATGACCATAATGACTAAAATTTTCATTTCAAGATTCTTATATTTTGTTAACTATATACATAATTACAATTCGACCAACCCAAAAATCTGACTTTTGATTGTACCGCCATCTGTTAGCAGCAATCAGTTTGTTTGAAAATGCGACAGATGGCATTGCTTTTTCCCTCTATCGGTAGAATAATGGATTAATTTAAGGGCCTTCTGCATATTTTACCGATAAGGGAAAAAGAACTATGCCATCTGTCGCATTGTCAAAGAAATTTATTGCTGCTCAGAGATGGCGGTACAGTAACTAGTCTGATTTTTGGGCTGGTCGTAATCAAATTACGCAGAGTAAATAACATATAAGAAAACTTGAAATAAAAAGTTGAGTTATTATAGTCATAAAGGTCTTGTAAATATGATTGCATGTACTGAGGTACTTCCATAATTCCAAAATTCTTCGACACGAATGCCATAAGGATGGTAAAGTGTCGTTAATAAAACTTAAAAAAAAAAATAATTCCAAATCAATGAATTTGCCGCCTCCCGATAAAACGGAATATTTAATTTTTCGAGTAGTAATCAAAATGAGTATTTGCAAACCAAAACGAAACTACCGTTCAGTAGGACGTAATTTCCAGACGGAACTGGAATCGAAAATAAAATAGGAGAAAAATAGGGAAACATCAGATACTTACTGAAAAATGCAGTGTTTTTGATAATCAGTCAACAATAAGTGAGCAAAATTTTGGCACAAAATGTTTTTGATTTTTTTTTATAGGTTTTGAATTCAACATGTTCTGAAATCTCAAATATGTTTTTCTCGATTCAGCCAACTGCTGGTTTCGCGCTTTTGAAATGTTATGCGAGTCTTTTTTCTGGTCGTGAGGTTTGACAGCTCTAAGCGCTAGTGGTGACCTCTCTCTGTAAAATAGTTTCTTCCATCGATCCATTCAGAAGGCCCATAAATTAATCCATTCACTCCGCTTGCAATAATCCCTTAAGATTCACCCTAGATGCATTCCCTCTGAAATATTAATTATTTATATTTAATATTTATATAATGGAACACATCATACCTGTCGGCAACTTATGGGATTCGAAACCCAAAAGTTTTCTTGCCGATACCGGGAATCGAACCCAGTACGCCTGGGTTACCAGACCCAGTCTATCCGCTAGACCACATCATCGTAAAACATTCCCAGCACCACTTCCGTCCACAGCAAACCAGCTATCCGGATCACAAACACCCACGACGTTAAGTCAATGTGCGCACAGGCGCACAGTATTTTAAGAGGGTGGCAACGGAACCGAAACCATGATGATTTGAAACCTTTCTGCTTTTATCATAAAGTTGGCTTTATACCTTGGAACTTGTCGTTGAGGGCCATCTTCTTGTTTAGACTTGGTCCAGAACTTCGGAAGCGTATGGCTTGAGAATGTTGGCCCCTATAATCAATTTTGCATTGAATACCTCTTGATGAGCTAACGTTTGACAATTCGCGACCTCAGTTAAAGCTTTGGCGTTTGGTAGCTAAAAGAAAATGAATGCCTGTTCCCGTGCATAGTAGGTACTTGGAAATAAAACAGGTAGGCTGTTGCGCTTAACCTCACTTGACAGTTTCGTGTATATACACAGCTTGCACAATACAGACGAAAATAGTTATGAAAATTGCTCAGTTTTCTATAGAGTTTTAAGAAAACATATTAATTGAATAAATGTGCTAACATCGCACGTAATAGCACCCCACCGTCAGCCGATCGTAGAATACCAGCTCAAGATGCTATTCGGAACGTAAAAACCAGCATTTGGAGCACATGGGAACACAAATGGCATTCAAATCAGTCATTCCTTAGGCAACACAAATATATGCCCATTAAACCTAAAGACCGGAAATGCTCATCAGACCAGCGAGTTTTAACAAGATTACGCATAGGTCATACAAGACTGACCCATGCACACAATTGTTCGACAGAAGCTCCCCACCGATATGCCAGTTCTGCGGCGTACAAACCACTGTGCAGCACATTTTGATCGACTGTCGCGGATACGAAGAAGCTCGTAAGGAATTCAACATCGAGGGAACTATTTTTGAAATCTTAAAAAATGAAGAAACAAAAGAAAAATCACTTATAGAATTTTAAAAAAAGTGTAATGTCTACAAATTTCTGTAAAAACTAAACTCACTAGACACGAATGCCACAAGATGGTAAAGTGTCATAAATAAACCTAAAAAAAAAAAATATTAATTGAGGAGTTATTTGCACCGGTGTGTAAACTCGCTTCGGAAAGAATCATTCGGCTGATTTTTTCTGAGTTTTTTTTTTTTTTTTTTTTTTATTAATATTTTGGCTTAACTTATTTCACATAGCGGGCCAAGTGATAAGATGAAAAATAAAATTATATAATATTATAAATCTATTCTAGAATCTATAAAAAAATTTGCCACTGCCTTGAGAATGTCGACGTTGAGTGTCTTTAGCATTGTTTGTACATCCGGTGCAACACCTTTCTCCATCAGGATTTTCCATATCGTCCATCTCCTTTCTCCATAATTCGTACAGGTAAAAATAAAATGATCTGGATCAGCATTCGCCGAGCCGCATTCACAACTGTTATTCGGGATTATTCGATTTCGATACAAATGTGCTGGTAAACGTGAATGATTACTTATAAGCTTGGATAGTATTACAACCTGCCTTCTGCTATAATCGCACTGGCTAAACCATGGCTGTAATGAAACATTTCCGATGATACTGTGGCAGAAGCGACCCTTCGACCCGGTATTCCAGCTTCTCTGCCATCGCTGTTTACATCTCAGATTGCTTGGAAATGATACCTCATGTGTGGTCATGATATAGTTATCAGCAATACCTTGTCTGGACGCAGTCTTGCTTCTTGGTCGGCCAGCTCGTTTAAAGGTATTCCACGGTGTGATGGAACCCAAAGAAAAGTGATTTTGGATCCTCTAAATTGAGTAGTTTTCACCATGTCTTTAATTTCATACCAAGCCATCGAATATGACGAATTTGCTTTCAAACTTTGCAAGCTTGTTAAGCAGCTCATACTGTCCGTAATAATAACAAATTGTCCTATTGGATGTTCCATAGCAATTTGAACTGCCTTTCTAATTGCTAGAAGCTCGGCAGTGTAAATTGAAGCTGCATGGCATAGCTTGTGTGTTGCGAATGGAACATTGAAATTGTTAACGACAGCATAGCCAACATTTGCTAAATCCTTCGAGCCATCGGTTGCTAACAGTAACGTGCCTTGATATTTTTCGTCTAGCAAGTTCAACACTAATTCCCGTACACTTTCCTGGCGGGGCTGGGATATGAGTGCAGACACCGATAGATCTACTGCAACCTCATATTTTCGCACATTTGGCGGAAAAAGGTAACACGGATGGGTTTGTAGGGTATTCTGTAATGGAAAAAAATCGTTTAGTTCACGAATGGCTTGCTGAAATCCAGTATTTGTTGATCCGGGTTCCATAGCAGGTTGAACATAAAGTTCATTCCAGGTTTGTAGATGAGCTCGCTTGTTGATAAACCGCATGACCGCCATTTCTCTCCTGTATTTTAGAGGACTCAATCCAGCTAGGACTTCTAGTGATCCGGTATGTGTAGTTTTGGTTGACCCTAAACATACACGGATACATGCCCATTGGATTCTGTCCAACGAAAGAGTGTCCTGTTGATTCAATTTGGCCATGAACACGGAACCATATTCGATGACTGATCGAGCGCCAGCCTTATAAACCTTGATTAGCGATGAAGGATGAGCACCCCAGGATTGTCCCGAAATGCAACGTAGAAAATTGATGAACGGAGTAACTTTCTTCTTGGTTTTTGATATGTGAAGACTCCATGAGAGATTCCGCGTAAGGTGCATTCCCAACAACTTGAGCGTTCTGGTGTATTGTACAGGTTGCCCATGAATGAAAATATCAGGAGGATGTTCCAGCTGCTGTTTAGAAATTATCAAACACTTGCTCTTATTAGGTGATATTTCAAACCCTAGATCTGTTATGCCTTGAGCTAGAGAGTCCACTGCTTCCTGTAACGCATTACAGCATTCGCTTAAATCTCGACCTCTCATTGCTACAGTTGTGTCGTCAGCGTAGTTGATTTTGATGACACCTTGAGGGATGCTATTTAAAAGTTTGACTAGCATAACATTAAAACAGATGGGGCTTAGTGGTGAACCCTGCGGTAACCCTTTCCACGTGGTTCTCGTTATTGTGTTGGAGTGTTCTAGCTCTGTTGATAAAATCCTTTCCTCAAACAGCATGTAAATGTTGCGAACAATGCACTCAGGAACTTGTAAAGCTCTGAGTTCATTGATGAGAAATTCCACTTGGACATTATCATAAGCACTTTTAATATCTATGCTACAAATCACGACATGTTCATTGCAGCTTAATGCTCTTGTTGACTCTTCGATCAGGGAAAAAAGGGCATCCATGGTTCCTTTCCCTTTACGGAAACCACATATTTCGAAGGGAAATTTAAGGTTACTTTCTAAGAACCACTCCAGTTTTTCCTTCACCAAGAGCTCAAAAATTTTTCGGAAGCATGACGCGAGAGCAATAGGTCGAACTCCTGACACCGAGTTAATGTCCTGCTCTGGTTTAGGAATAGCAATTATTTTGAATATTTTCCAGGAATTTGGAATGTTTCCGTTAATGAAAATTTCGTTATATATTTCAGCAAGATGACGCAGGGCAGTAAACGGTAATCGATTGATAACTGAATACGAAATTTGGTCAACGCCAGGTGCAGAGTTTTTTCCAGTTTTCAATACAGCTCGTAGGTCTTTGACTTTAAAAGGTGAATCATTCGTTGAATGCTCACCACATTGACAATCCGAAAAAGTAAGTTTTGACTTCCTTGCTGTTTGAGGGGCTAACTTATCCAACAATTCGATTATTACTTTATGCGGTGTTACCTTTGCAGTAGAAGATTCACGGTTCTTAAATCTTTTTGCTAGTCGCCACATAGTTTGCAGTGATGTATCACTGGTGAAGGAGTCACAGAAAGCCTGCCAGCATTGCCTTTTTTTTCGCTTGACCATATTTCTGAACGACCGTTCAGCTTCAAAATAGATGTTGTAATTTGTTGCTGTCAAGTTCTGTTTCCACCTACGAAAAGCATTCCTCATATCCCTTTTTGCCTCTGTTAGCTCTTCATCCCAGTAAGGCTGAGGAACATTCTTCAGATTCACGCATTGCCTAGATTCAGGAGTAGCATGCATGAGCGCACTCCAAACTTTGTCGAAGAATTGTTCAAAGGTCAAATTGAACTCTAGATTGAACAGAAGATCATCTATTTTGTTGGCAAACAAGTCCCAATCCGTTTTATTAGTGTTTAATCCTGTCCTGTGAGATGTCACGTTCACCATGTTTGCTCCAAAGTAAATTGGAAAGTGATCACTTCCAAATGGGGTTTGTTCTACATTCCAATCGAAGTTCAGACTTAGATTTGATGAGACCAGCGTGATGTCAATAGAGCTCCACGACCGGTTCACATCAAATCTAGTCGGATCGCCATTATTTAGGACCACAAGTTCACTCGATTCCAAAGCTTCAGCGAGATGATTTCCCCGAGTATTATCCGATGAATTTCCCCAAAGTTGATGCTTCGCATTGAAGTCGCCTGCAAGTATGCAAGGCTTTGGAACAGCGGCAAAAAAGTTTTCGAAGCTAGACTTCGTTACCACAGCCTGGTGGTGAATGTACAAGGACACCAGAGTTATAATTCCGAAATTACATCTGACTTGGCATGCCGTATGTTGAATGTCGAAGTTTTTTTTTTTTTTTGTAAATTATTTATTTGAAACGGCTCATACCTTTAGGCTTTAAGGAGCCAAACTCGTTTTGTTTGATTACAATTGTGTACTTAGATCTAGTTCACTTTTTTTTTTGAAGAAAAAGAAAGATAGAAAGGGAAATATGAAAATAAAGAGAATTATAGTCGAAGATCGATAGCTTTTAGGAAAAGGTATATCTCGAACATATAGTCCAAGTCCATCATACCTAATACATCCCTCACTGGAACGTCGGGTGGTTTTCCTCGGGCCCGAAGGGAATCTATAAAGTTCGCTCTGGCGAATAGGTGGTCCTCACACGACCAAACAATATGCTCGATGTCATGGTAACCTAGACCACATCCGCATAAATTGCTGCCAGCAATATTTAAACGATAGAGTACCGCATTCATGGAATAATGATTGGACATGAGACGGGAAAATATACGAATAAAATCCCGAGTCAGGTTCAATCTATTAAACCAGGGTTTAAGGCTTACCTTTGGGATAATCGAGTGGAACCACCGACCCAACTCATCCTCGTCCCATCTACGCTGCCAGTTGACAAGAGAGTTTCTTCGAGCCAAGAAGTAAAATTCGTTGAATACGATTTCACGCTGGTAAATGTTGCCTTCCATCGTACCCACTTTTGCAAGGGAATCTGCCCTCTCATTGCCTGCTATTGAGCAATGTGAGGGGACCCAGATAAAGGTGATAGAAAAGCAACGTCTTGATAAAGTGGTCAATATATCTCGTATCATTTCGAGGAAGTACGGCGTGAATTTTCCTGGTTTTATAGAGCGGATTGCTTCAACAGAGCTGAGACTATCAGTTATAATATAGTAGTGTTCAATAGGTCGTGTGGCGATACTATTCAAAGCCCAGTGAATAGCTGCTAACTCTGCAACATATACAGAGCATGGTGACTGGAGACTGTGAGATGCGCTGGATATTTCGTTGAACACTCCAAATCCTGTTGTTTCCTCTATAAGTGATCCATCGGTAAAGTACATTTTATCAGCATCGACGTGTCTATATTAAGGTTGCCAGAATTTTTTTCACTACCATCCGGGCCTAGCAATTCCGGGCATTTTTTTAAAAAAACCTGGCAAAATCCGGGCATGGATTTCAATTTTTCAAATCCAAAAACCGGGCAAAAACCGGGCAAAATTTAGGTGTTATTATATATAAAAGCAAAGAAAAAATGCAAAAAATCGAAATGAATCTTTTAATAATGTAATTGCAGATTTCCAACAACTTTTTGGAACACTTAAATATTTAAAGGTTTATAAAAGTAAATCAGCGAAATTATTTAAAACAACCGTTGAAAATTTCCATACCGATAATGAAACTTACTCAAAAACTTTGATTTTTTTTTTTGGTTTCTTTGTGAAAATTGTGAAAAAATCCGGGCAATATCCGGACTTTTTTCACGATATCCGGGCAACCGGGCCGGACCGGACTTTCTCGAAATTTAGCATCAAATATCCGGGCAAACCCGGATAAAACCGGGCAATCTGGCAAGCTTAGTCTATATTTAGCTTCGAAAATTCTTGGAATCAGAAGAGGACGATGCGGATCCGGGATTCCACGAATTTCCTGCTGCATAGACAAATCAAACTGGACAGAAGAATGATCGTAGTCTGGGTTACAAACACGAGTTGGAGAATACGAAGAAGGGTTTACCTGCATTGACATGAGGATATGGTATATAGACATAAATCTGGTTTGAACATTTTGCTCAAGTAACCTTTCGAAATTTACAATCACCAATGGGTTCATGACCTCACACCTGATGAGGAACCGAAGTGATAGTAAATTGAATCGATCTTTCAAAGGGAGTATTCCTGCCAAAACTTCAAGACTCATGTTGTGTGTTGAGGGCATACAGCCCAAAGCGATACGGAGACAACGGTATTGGATACGCTCTAGTTTGATGAGGTGAGTTTTGGCAGCTGACTGGAAACAGAAGCTACCATATTCCATAACGGATAGAATAGTTGTTCGATACAATTTGATAAGATCTTCTGGATGGGCTCCCCACCAGGTGCCAGTAATTGATCGGAGAAAATTGATTCTTTGTTGGCATTTTCCTTTCAGATACTCAATGTGGGCTCTCCAGGTACACTTGGAATCAAACCAAACCCCAAGATACTTGAAACTCCTCGATTGAGTGATCGTTCTGCCTAGGAGTTGAAGCTTAGGTTGAGCAGGTCTACGTTTCTTAGAGAAAACAACCATTTCCGTTTTCTGAGGGGAAAACTCAATCCCAAGCCCCAAAGCCCAGGAAGACAATCTGTCTAAAGTGTGGGACCAGATTCGGAGTCTACCGGAAAACCGGTACCGCGATTAGGATAATTCCTTTACCTGGACGTACTGCTGTTTTCCTCGCGGCCAAGTGCCCGACGGGCTGAGACGCGCGAAAGGCCGACGAACGAGGAAAGGTCTATGGCGAAAACCATTGGGGAGAACGAGAGGGTGAGAGCGAGAAAGATATCATTCTACATAGATTTGACAGATCTAACTATGCTTGCAAACAGTGCTGCCTGTTGCACTGTTGACTTAATCAAACATTTAAACGATGCTTTCTCTGATATCCCACATCTTCCCTCTCCTCCATAAAAAAACAATTGAAATAATCTACTTTCCGAATGACGAAAACATTTCATTTGCAATAACGTTTTATAAAACCCCGAAGAGCTTAGAATAATACTCCTAATTCTTGCTCACATTTCAGATAAGGGTTAGCAGCTCAGAATTTAACCTTAGAAACATCTATTTTTTAAAAGCTCGAATGTCTTAGTAGGTCTCAAGCAAAATTCAAGATTCTGACCCCAGATTTAAAATAAATTTAAAATCTGGTGATATTGGCCACCGCTATGTTTTGTTTTATCGGGTTTCTGTTAGGTTGATGTCATGCTGAAGCAACAAGCGACGCTTTGCGTGCTGCGTTCCAATAAGAATTCAATGCGACGCATTGGTATGTCATACTGGCGTCCCATGGCGCTTTGAAATTCTCTACAAATCATCCCTTTTCTACATCTGTTAATGCTTGGAATCTTCTTCTTTCTTTTGGGAACCATTAAAAATTCATCAAATCATAATTCGGATTGCAAGAATGCCGAAATTTAATTTCATTTTAAAATTCGAAATTACTGTTCAAAACGAGGAAAAAACAATATTCCCTTTGGATTTCCTACATGTCGCGCTACAAAACACCCTTGCATCAGCTTTGTCGCGCTTTCCAAAGCGCTCAGTATGTAAGGTCTGCGCTTTTCCCATGGAGAGTAAATGAGAGCAGGTATGTCGCGTGAACAGGATGCAAATCAACACGCTGCTTGTCGCCTCAGTATAACAGCACCCTGAGCGAAAAGTTTATCACACTTTCTTTTAACGTTTTTTCCATTTAGCATTGTACCAAAAATACCTCAATTATTCAATCGTTTTTCTTTAGCTTACTTTGCTTTAACTAACATTTTCTTCCCAAAGCTTCTTCGCTCTCTCAAAACTTGCCGAAGCTTTCTTACACTTTCATGAAAACTACTGACACTCTCCACTCTTCGCGGAGTCATTTATTGTTGTACATGTACATATATCACTTGTATCATTTCCTTAAAAAAAATTATTTCGATTATCAATGCTCATTATTTAGATATAATCATACAACCTCATTATTCCCAGCACGGTTATCGTTTCCTGTTGATTTTGTTCTTATTTGAATGTGAGAGTTATCTTTAATTAAAATCAAAACGCTGATTGGTTTAAGGATTCAGATTCCAGTTTGCAAACTTGAACTCCGTTTACCTTCATACTAGTTCATTTTTATTATTTGATGATGTTATCGCTTACAAGCGCTTCAAATATTGTCTAAAAAATCTTGGGATTGGAGAAAAAAAATCTTATATTTTCTTATTCTCACTACGCCGTTCAACGATTTCATAATGATTATCTTACAGATGTTTTGTACAACTCTGGGTTTTCTTAACTTTATCTTCAACATTTAAAAGTTTCCTAGACAGATCAGGAAGTGTGATTTTCACTTTGGAATCAACTCGATTTCAAAAGTCTTCAATTCAGCGTATAATCAACAACTTTCAACCATTCAAATTTGAAAGTTGAAATCTTATCTTTCTACCTGACTCAATTTCTTGATTCCAACTAAGTTTCTTGAAGCGTTTTTTCGAAGCGCATCCATAAAAAACCACTAGAAAACTTTATGTCGTTTCAACATCCTACCTAAATATGCTACGACGACAATTCCTTCTCTGCGTCCGCCAGATTGTCAAATCATTTAGGCAGAACAGAAATCGTTCGATATTGACTGAACTATTTACAATCGAATAAGAACAATCACTCCATCTCAATACATCAGACTTTCGGTTTCCGCCGAATGCTTTAGTGGGCTTAAATAAGTTTTCAATCGGTATAAGCCGAATCTTAAAATTGATTGTTTGAGTTCAGTAATGTTATCTTCAATTATCTGGTGAAATTTCAATTCATTGTTAAGTTACTTAGCTCTGTGTGTCGAATCACTTATTAAAATAGTCTGTTTCATAAATCGAATGTTAATAATATGCCAATTTCTTAAACGATTTTTTTCTATTTCCAAATTCAAAGCCGTTATCCATTGAGCTAACGAAACATAATATCCGGTATTCACCAAATTTAAAACACAAAATCGGTATCCGCTGGACTATGAAAGCATATTTTCAGGCATCTCATTTTTTTTCAATTCTTAAGTCGGTATCCGCCGAAACTCATTTACCAGTATCTTCGGATATTTTTCCTAAAATCGGTATCCGCAGAATTTTCAGGCCTCATTCACCGGTACTCTGGTTTTTTCATGCAATTTTAGATTCTTGAGTCGGTATTCGCCGAAACTCATTCATCAGTACCAGTCCTAAAATCGGTATCCGCCGAATTTACAGACCTTATTTACCGGTATCCGCCGGTTTTTCACAATCCATAGCCGGTATCCGCCGAACTACGCAAATTTGTATACCGGTATCCGCCGGATTTTCGAAGCCATAGTCGGTATCCGCCGAACTATAATTTATATACCGGTATCCGCCGGTTTTTTTTTTATTCACAGTCGGTATCCGCCGAACTATGATAATTTTTATACCGGTATCCGCCGGTTTTTTTTATTCACAGTCGGTATCCGCCGAACTATGACAATTAATAATCCGGTATCCGCCGGATTTGACATGCGCAAGTCGGTATCCGCCGAACTTTGGCACATTTGTTAACCAATCTAGTATCATCTAGATTGTCTGGTCACTTTTACAGTTTTTTTCACTTTGCCGGAGCCATTGAAAAAAAAAAACACTTCACTGGTGTCTTACACTTCACTTCAATTTCCTTCACTACCAGGATTTGGGGAATCAACAGTGTGATGTCCCGTCCTGTCACGGTCGCCAAAATGTGGGACCAGATTCGGAGTCTACCGGAAAACCGGTACCGCGATTAGGATAATTCCTTTACCTGGACGTACTGCTGTTTTCCTCGCGGCCAAGTGCCCGACGGGCTGAGACGCGCGAAAGGCCGACGAACGAGGAAAGGTCTATGGCGAAAACCATTGGGGAGAACGAGAGGGTGAGAGCGAGAAAGATATCATTCTACATAGATTTGACAGATCTAACTATGCTTGCAAACAGTGCTGCCTGTTGCACTGTTGACTTAATCAAACATTTAAACGATGCTTTCTCTGATATCCCACATAAAGTATCTTGTAAAGGCCTGTGCAGATGAGACTCAGTAGATCCTGTGACAGACACTACTCCGTCATCTGCAAGTTGTCTTAGAGTGCAGCCTTCAGAGAGACAGCTGTCGATGTCACTCACATAAAAGTTGTACAAAAGTGGACTCAAACATGAACCCTGTGGGAGGCCCATGTAAGATGTTCTTCTAACTGCAAAATCTCCGTGAGCAAAGTTCAAATGTTTCTCACAAAGTAAGCTGTATAAGATGTTGTTCAATAGAGGAGGCAGACCCCGGGAGTGCAACTTGTCTGACAAAACCTCTATTGAGACTGCATCAAAAGCTCCCTTTATGTCTAGAAACACTGAAGCCATTTGCTCACGTTTTGCGTACGCCATTTGTATCTCTGAAGACAGCAAAGCGAGGCAATCGTTTGTCCCTTTGCCCCTTCGAAACCCAAATTGAGTATCTGAAAGGAGACCATTTGTTTCTACCCATTTGTCCAAACGAAACAATATCATTTTCTCCATCAATTTGCGTATACAAGACAACATCGCTATTGGACGGTAAGAGTTGGGATCAGACGCTGGTTTTCCGGGCTTTTGGATAGCAATGACTCTCACTTGTCTCCAATCTTGGGGAACAATGTTATGCTCCAAGAATTGGTTAAATAAATTTAACAAGCGAAATTTTGCAGCATCCGGAAGGTTTTTCAACAAGTTAAATTTGATTTCATCAATTCCCGGAGCTGAATTGTTGCAAGAGAGGAGGGCAAGTGAGAATTCGACCATCGAAAAGCTTGAGTCTAGACCACTATCAGACCTATCAGGAGGCACGTTCCGGATTATTTTTTGCACAGGTGTAGAATCTGGACAGACTTTCCGTGCGAATTTAAATATCCACCTATGTGAATATTCCTCACTTTCATTTGTAGATGATCGATTACGCATGCTTCGTGCCACTTTCCACAAAGTACTTAAGGATGTTTCACGCGATAACCCACTAACAAAATTCCTCCAATACGCCTTTTTCTTCCCCTTGGTTAACTTTTTAAACTGATTTTCAAGGGAAACGTAAGCTTCAAAATGGACAAGAGTTCCATGTTTTCGAAATTCTTTAAATGCTGTTGATTTGTCCTTATAAAGCTTAGAACACTGAGGGTCCCACCATGGATTAGGAGGCCTTCGATGAATAGATGATTCTGGGATGGGTTTTGTTTGAGCGTCAACTGCACTATCGTGTATCAGACAAGAAAGAAAGTGGTACTCCTCCAAAGGAGGTAAAACGTGCATAGAGTCGATGGCGGTTTTAATTGTGTCCGAGTACTTTTTCCAGTCGATGTGTCTTGTAAGGTCATATGTCATATTTATTGTGTTCGAAGAGCTGACCCCATTGGTGATAGTAATTTCGATAGGTAAGTGATCACTACCATTCGGATCATGGACTACCTTCCACTGGCAATCAAATGATAGTGAATTTGAGCAGAGTGAGAGGTCAATTGCACTTTGTCTTGCAGGAGGTTTAGGTACCCGTGTTTTTTCACCCGTGTTCAATACTGTTAAATTGAAACTGTCGCAAATGTCATAGATAAGAGTAGAACGACTATCGTCAATTTGTTCTCCCCAGACAGTTCCATGTGAATTGAAGTCACCCAGGATCAACCTTGGCTCAGGGAGCACTGAGCACAGGTCCTCTAGGTGATTTCGATCCACTGCAACTCTCTGAGGCCAGTACAAACTGACAACACATAAGTCCTTACCTCTTATTGTTGTATGACATGCAACAGCTTCAATTCCGCCTGATAAAGGAAGGTGAATTCTATAAAAAGAGTGGCACTTATTGATCCCCAAAAGCACCCCTCCATAAGAATCGTCACGATCCAGACGGATAATATTAAAATTGTGGAATGAGATGTTAGATTGAGAAGATAGCCAAGTTTCGGACAATGCAAAGATATCACAGTTTGTTTTATGAAGTAAATAATTCAATGAATCCAATTTTGGAATAAGACTACGACAATTCCACTGTAGTACAGTGATATCTCCGACCTTTCGGCGTAAATTAGCCATCGAGAGATACAAACACTGAAAGGAGGGGCCAAGTTTGCATCAATTGCTTTAAAAATGTCTTTAATACAGGAAGCATTGCAAATACAATGTCTTTCACGGGTTCTGATACATTAAAACACGAAAAAAATCCGTTCAAAATGTCAGTCAACTTAAAGAGCCCAGACTGAGTCGTTGATTCTGGCATCACGTTTGGGGTTTGGGTTTGCGAAGCTCCCGCAGCTGTTGGTTTATTCTGCAGTGGTGCATTTCCGCGGAAACCTGGAGGAACTTGTTTTTCCTTTTCAGCAGCAGTCGACTTTTTCTCGTTTCTATTTGAAGAGACAACCGTAGCTATTTTAGCTGGTATTTTCGGAGAAGGCGCCTTTGTTCGCTTCCGAGAGCCTCCTGCAACGAAGACTGGCTGAACTTCATCAGCCGTATCTGTGTCTTCATTGTCAACTGACAGCACAGAAAAAATGTTACTGGTCTGAGGTTGGACCGGTGGAGAGGCGCTCTTTAATATGGCGGCATAAGAACGCTTGGAGCGTTCTTTTAAAGAGCGCCTCTGTTTATCCCAGCTTGCCTGAAATGCCTCGCAGGAGGAGATATCATGGGGTGAGCCCCCGCAATAGACGCATTTTTGCTCAACTGCTGAGCATGCTCCTTCCCCATGATTCTCCCCACAATGCAAGCATCGCTTCTTGTTGCAGCAATGCGAAGCAGTATGCCCCAACTTGATGCAATTCTTGCATTGCATTGGGCGAGGCACATAAAGGCGTACTGGAAGCCTTAAAATTCCGTCAATCAAGACGTAATGAGGGAGGGCTGTTCCTGCAAATGTAACCCGAATCGAGGCTGAAGGCGAATACTTGGTAACGCCATCAACGACGGAGGCAGTCATGAGTTGGCGACAATCCAAGATTCCGACCGAAGTCGAATCAAGGCTCTTGAACTTACCTACGCCGTGAGACTTAACGTACTCAGCCTCCAAACTCGATTCGGTGATCACACCCTCGATCTCTACGTCTCGAGATGGAATATAGAGCTGATACTCTAAATTAAAAAAATTACTGGCAAGAATTCCGTTTGCGGCCTTCCGGTCGGCCACAACAACGCGCAATTTGTTCGGACGTACTTTGGAAACACTGGTAACGGAGGGCCACCTAGCCAGATCTTTCGTGATCTGCACTAAATTTAATGGTTTTCCGTTAGTTTTGGGCCGGATGAAAACCACCCCCGGCCCAGAAGAGGATGAATTATCAGGATAAACTCGGAGTCGGGTTGTTTTTCCCGCAGCTGCAGATGGAGTAGCAATATCAACTGGCGGAGAAGGATGAGCATTCGAAGAACCAGCTACAGCTGAATCCTCCAGATGCTCCTCATCCTCATAGATGATTTGCTCACCATCCACCTCTGGCGGGTCCGACCCGCCGCCTTCGCTCATATTTCATGAAAATAAAAGCGAAGCTCAATTTGATCGAAATATATAATAGAGAAAAAATAGAATTAGAAATAGAGAAAAGTAAGAAAAGTATAACAAACTTGATTTTTGTTTTGATTGGCTCCTTCAGTGGTGATCCCAACCACGTGGTCCTTCTTCGAAGATGGCTGCCACGTCAAGTCTCGGCTCGAGCAAGAACGACCAGATTGATGATGATGATGAGTCAAACAATGGCGGCGGCCCTCGTGGTGACCAGTTGAGGGCAGTCAGCTAGCCAGAAAAAAAAACCTTTTTTTTTTGTCGACCAACACTATAATAGCACCACTTTGGCGAGCTGGGGTCTGCCTTTGGCAGAAAAACGTATAGCGCGGTACAAAACACCGTATTAAACGCCCGAACGGAACGAAACACCCGGATATATTGGACGAAATCTCGAAACGCGACTGTTCACTATGAGCGATACGAGACGAATGAATGTCGAAGTTTCCCCGAATAGAAAATGCCGTTGGTTGTAATTCATTTCGAACCGCTAACGCTACACCCATTGAATTTCTTCGATGATCGGAACGAAAAATTGTATGAGATGGAATTGTAAATTTCATTGTTCGATCCAGGTGTGTTTCACTCAAAAACACAACGTTTGCATTGGATGAATTTATCATATTGGTTATGCTCGGAATTTTGCTTAGAACTCCTCTGCAATTCCATTGCAGACATTGTAGGGGAATCGTTCGGTCAGGTTCATTCGATGTGAGTTGTTATCATAACCTCAGCGTGCTGAGATACGATTTCATTCTCTCCGTCACTACATCCGTGATTTTGACTAGAATCTCATCGTTAATCTTTTCAATCATAGAAACATCTTCACAGGAAATTCCAAATACGTCCGCTATTAAATTTAAAGTTGCTTCCGATTCGATTGATGCCTGAATAGACTCGCACACCTTGCTTGAAATGTTTACCTCGAGCCTAGGTGGCTCGTCATTCTGGTCATCATCTTCCGCATAGCGGCGTTTGGGGCGAGGACCGTGTTGTTGATGAATAGTTGTCCCAGGATTTTCGTGCGATTCAATTTCGTTTTCCGAACCAGATTGACAAAACCAATCAGTCTTACCTTGCGAAAAAGTCATCTGTCTTTGCTGGTCTTTTTGTTTTCGTTGCAGAATTTTCGGGCATGCTCTAAAGTCGTTTGCCCGATGTGGGCCGTTACAATTAACGCACTGGGGCGCATCAGAATTGCAGATATGTTCGGGGTTACCCGTACCAGTTAGGCATTTGTTGCATCTCCATTGACTTTTGCACTGCTTCTTATGGTGTCCTAGTCGCCAACACTTCCCACACTGGCGCACTGGATAAATATATTGTTTTACTGGATACAATACTTTATTCAGCTCCACATGAGAAGGCAAAATCGATCCACTGAAGGTAAATATGACCGTATATAGAGGAATTTCTTCTTCATCCTGCTTTTTAATGATTCTTCTAAATTCCACAATTTCGGGGTTATTTTGTTGATCCAATTTTCCTTTTTCGTAAGCACGAGCCGTTTGCAATTCGTCATCCATGACATCAGTTTCGATGTATGCCACTCCAAGGCATTCAACCAGACGTTGGGGAATCACAAAACGTATATCACTTATTTGCTTATCCACAAGAGTGTTTGCCGCTTCTATTGTTCTAAACAGAATTTTCAATTTTGTCTTCGACATAGGCATTGCTCGCACGTAATCATCACCAAATTTCTTCATCATCCATTTAGCTATTTTGGCACTCGCCAAGTTTGATCCTGTCGCTGATTCCGCAATAATTATTATTGGTCCAGAATACGAGTTCGGATACTTCCGTATTCGGCGCTCCTTGACAGGCGGTTCAGGATTTTCGCCGTCGGGCATTTTTAATAGGAGGATATGAAAAATAAAAAAGTAATCAGTTTTCTCTCAACGCATCTCTTAACCAGATAGGTGCGATACGTACCAAGGCACAGAGCAAACTGATTTTTTCTGAGTTTAACTTGTTGTGTGCAGATTGATTTTATCTTCGTTCCAATCATGACGTGATTGCACACAAAACGAAGAGAACAGTTCCGAATTGATGTTTTCCAAGCCTCGCAGGAATAAATTCACACCAATGAAACAACAGAACGAAGCTTACCGTACACGAATGCTCACGAGCGATCGTTGCACTCATCAGAAAAGAAAACGTTAAATCCACCTGGATTTTCACGTAGCCACTCATTACGTGAATTTTTGCTTGAGTTACATGAAGCACTTAGAAGGTAATAAAAAAACACTCGATTTTTACGTGAAATTCACATAGCTGAATACTGTCAAAACAAAGACACATTCGATTTACGTGAAAATCCAGTGATCCGCCAAGAACAGAGGGATTTGGTACATTCTATGTGATATTCACGTAACTCTGGAGTGGTTTTTTCATGTAAAATCTATGTGAAGGAAAACAGTTCTCAATATGGCGTGGATCCAAGTGCTGAGGAAACTTTAGGAGATGGAGAAACTATTTTTTTTGTAAGTAGTGAATAATTTTTAAAAATTTTTGTTGTTTTTTATATGTTTTGCTATACCAACAGAATCTGAAATTCGAGCAGCTGGTCAGTCAAGTAACTGCAATGAAGGCGCAACTTTTCTGGACGGTCGTCGTAAAGTGAAATTAAATGTGAAGTGAAGTGAAATATTTATAAATAGTATAAGTGTAAATGAAAAGCTATCGTGTTATGTGATTTCATCGGTTAAATAAAATTCATTTTCGAAATCAAATTCTTCTTATTTCAAGTGGGCGAAACAAAACACAAAACGTTAATATGTTATTGAAATCTACGTGAATCCCATGTAGCGAACAAATCCCCCCCTCGTACGCTTCAGATGGATTTCACTTACAACTCATATGAAAATTACGTGAATTCTACTTGCTACGCGAGCTCTGTTTGCTACCTGAAATTCACGTAGGTTTCACATGATTTTCAGGGTGGCAAAAATCTATGTACATTTTCACGTAGCGCTAATGTGAAAAGTTTTTTCGGTGTGCCCGACGGACCGAGTTAACATTCCTCGCACCCTTCTCTCGCTCGTTTCCCGTTCCCTTGTATCTATCACTTTTAGCCACGCCCCCATGCGTTGTCCGATTGATGTGTTCGGCTGCCGAACGAAAACGATGTTTTTTTTTAATTCGCAGAACTGTTCGGTTTGCTTCGCTGATGTTTCCCCCGATTGCTGTTTACTCCTGCCGAGTTTACCCGAAGCTTACTTCCTGATGCTTTCCGAGTTGAACTTTAGATAGCATCATTGCAGATTGAGTTTAACGAAATAAAATCGTTCTGCAAAGAAGGGCAAAGTGCGAGTATGTAGACTCGCGATTTTAACATCTCTGGTTATTTGAAGTGTATTTTTTGTCAAAACCGTTTAAACTTGAAGAGTTATTCTTAGCAAACCAACTGATACTTTGAATCAGTAGGAATGTTTTGATTCTGGTGAGTAAATCGAAGAATTCAAAATGAAATTGTCTCATGTTTATTTTCCCATATTCGATACAGGCAGCAATGTCGAAGTGCCATGTTCTCGGTTGTTACAGCAAGAATTTTTCAAAAAGGAAGGACGGAACAATACCATCAGAAGTTCCATTTAATAGGTTTCCGGTTAAAAAAATCGCAGGGCACGATGTCTCAAGTTTTTTGGACAAGACAACAGCCTAGAAACCAAAAATATGCGTGTTCAATTCTCGAACGTCAAATGAACATCAGAGTCTAAAGAAGCCTTATGGAATGCATTTAGAAGAACAAAATGAGGCGTTGGATGCCATGTTAAGCTTAATGCAGAGTATGACACCGGTAGGTAGAAATTCCATTCAGGTAGTTTTAAAGATCAATATCAATTTTGCAAATATCGCTTTATACTTTTTAACAGTTATTTCAGAATTATTTATCGACATGAAGCAGAGGTTCAGTATCTACTACATCATGACAGCTAAATTGAACCAAGATGCTTTGGAAGGGTTGTTCGGAATGATCCGTTCTAGAGGCGGTGGCAATGATCATCCATCACCTATGCAAGCTCTTCAACGATTGAAGGTGATCATTCTGGGAGAAAGTTTGACCAAGATATCAAGTGGTCAGAATACGAATGACCAATATATCGGTGAAGAGTTTGCGGTTATCGAAGTTTTGCGATCCAAAAAAGATTCCGGAAATGATATCACTATCAACGAAGAAGCTTTGGACCATGACGATAAAGTCTTCACTGAACGTTCCCCAGAAAATGATGTTAGTTTCAGGACAGAAAAAGATGGTTACGAATCTGTTGCTGGGGCGGTAGCTAGAAAATTCAAAAGCCAATATGCTTATGTTGGTGATTTTACTCACAAGCAACAACCTGAACAACTACAGCCAGTCCTGATCGATCACACTTACCATAAGGGATCCAGATTTCTACCATCCAGCTACGTAGACCATCTATCTCTAGAAGGTTTATGTAAACCAAGTGACAGATGGTTGGAAGAAGCTCGGGACTAGATAAGGAATTCAAGGTTTACCACAAGAATTCTATATCCAAAGAACGCAATATTATTTTTAATGTTAGCAGAATTCTTCACCGAGAAACCCACATATTTCACTACCATTAGTGGAATATTTCACACGATTGCGAACGTACATCCGGATAAACAAATTTAACTACTTAAATAAGGAGAAAAAACTGGCCAAACTTTGCTCTCAGCGTTTGTCAAAACCACACTGCAAATTTTTGCCTCGATTTCCAGCAAAAAAAATTGCTGGAAACGTTCAGCAATCCAAATTTTTGCTGGAAACCAGCAATCGGTTTTCTAATTGCTGGATTTTTCAGCAATCGGTTGTGTTCTTGTCATTTTTGCTGAAAAATCAGTAATCGGTTTTCAAATTGCTGGACTTTCCAGCAATTAATCTAGTTTGCTGGAAAATCAGCAATCGAGTTGTCACATTATGGAGTCTGTTTGTTTTTGTACGCTGAAGCAAGGTGAGACTTTATTTTACGAATTTTGGTTGGATTAATATAATTATTTTCATTTTCCTCTATATTCTAGCAACCAGACACAAGTCAAGGGTGAGTTTTTATTGGACGGATTTCATAAAAGATACTAATCAGAACTCTTTTCTCAGGTAGCGAATGATCAACACTCTGGCACAAAGCTGCCACCCCAGAGCCGGTGTTGGAAAATTTAAAAAAAAAAAAGTTCTTGAAAATAAACAAAACATAATTTAAAAATAGAATAAACCAATTCTTTTTCATTGCTCTTACACACAGCCAGTATTCAATATTTAATTTAGAATTGAAATATAAATTTGGTACTAAATACAGCCGGTTGTTTTGAAAGAAATAGCTGGTTTCCAGCAATCTGGATTGCTGATTTTCCAGCAATTTGAATTGCTGGAAACCAGCATTAACGTTTGCTGTTTTTTCCAGCAATTTAAATTGCTGGAAATTTTGCTGGAAAGTCAGCGGGACAAAAACCAGCAAAATTTTGCTGGTTTCCAGCAAAAAAAATTTTCTGTGCAAATACCAAAAAAGATAGAAAATTAAAGAAAACAATTTTTTAATTTAAAAAAATATTAATAAAATTGCTCTGATTTTCTAAAATGACTTTTGATTTAAATATTATTGAAAACCATAAAATATTCGAATCTTCCTCGCTAAAATATAAGCATATATAATTACATTATCTATGATATAAATTATTCATGATATTTAACAGAGTTCTAATTATTTGATTGGATTTTAATAAGCGATAGAAAAGTCTATCACACTTAAATAACATTTTATTGAACATTAAAAAGAGAAATTCGTCATCGTCCCTGAATGCAAGATAAAACCAACGAGAAAAAATCCTGCATTCTTAGCAAAGATTTTATGAAATAAGCAGTGTACATAATATTTCGATGACTATAAGTCGTTTTTTGAGATGACTTTGGAAATTTTCGCAAGAACTTACTATCACATTACGAAAATCGACAAAATTGTTGTTTTCCAGTCGCAAAAAAACCCACCAAATAAAACTTTTTACTTATTCAAAGAGCCAAACATAGTTGATGGTATTAAAAAGCATAAGCTCATATTTTTTCATAATTTTATTACTAACCAGTTCTTCAAAAAGTAAGAATTTTTGATGAATTTCATACATTTGCTTACAATTCTCATAACTATTTTTTTGCGCTATTCACCAACACAGTTGAAGAGGGCGGAATAGCCTACCTTGTCTATTTCAAAGTACTTTGGTTCCCGTGTAAATTTCCTAACTACATACTTCAAAGCCTACTATGGAGGACATGGTGTCGTTACTGTTTGCTTGAAAAATCCCATGAAATTAATGTGGTGGAAAGAGTAGAATTGTATACATGTTGCCATGGAATGCATTGTTTTTGCTCTTTGCAGTGCGGCATGGATGACTGAGACTAAATGTCGCCTACTACATTTTTGTTCTGAGATTTTCATCCTTTGGGACGATTCATCTCAATTCAATTAGAATGGAGAAAATCTCGTAACTTTTCCTATGAAATGCCATATGTGAAAATGGATGTTCGGATTATTATTTGTCTAAAACAACCCCATTTCAGGTGAAGCTAACTGCCTTTATTTCGTTTTTTTTAAAGGAACATTAGAACAGGCTTACGGAAAAGAACTGGCTTAAGCTTTAATGACTCTATGTGTGTGTGTGTGTTTGTGTATGAAATCGTCTTTTACCGCAGCCGTTACATCATCAAGTTCGAGATTTACCTGTAATTCTAAAAGTGGGCTCAACACACGCTCGAGCCGCTTATTAGACATGTTACCAAATGACACAATAGGTTTGTTTCAATAAACGGCCTGAGCGAATGTTTCGATTCTACATATAACAACGGATTATCGAATGAACATCGATTGGTTTCGCGTAACAAGACAATGAATCATACACGATTTATTTAGTTATTTCATATATTTTGTTGTCATATTTTGTGTAATGTTTCAGTTACTTGACTCTGAATATAAATTTCAATTCTAACGGACTAATTTTGCTGTTTTTTGCTGGCTGTGGTTCAACTATTCTCTTAGGTTTCCACGAATACGCACCGCACGATTCGTTACTGTGCCAAACCCTGCTGTGTATTTGAACTCCGGTTAAAATGCCTAATCAAGAATGTACGTTTTTTAACCAATAATCAAACCGCAACCCAGTCGGAATTGGTTCTTGGTGTGGTTCAAAATGCCGCTTAGGGCAAAGGTCAACGGCAGTGGTGGAAGTTTCTTCTCTAGAACAGCGGCCACCGTCCAGTTGGTGTCCACCATGCCGCGGAATACGAGCTCGGACTTTGGTAGATCGATCTGGTAGCCGAGGGTTGCCACCGCTTCCTGCATCCGGAAGTTGGTTTCCACCTCCACACCTAGCTGCAGTTGATCGCTGGCTCGCTGATAGTAGCACACGTGAACCCCGGCCAGCCCAACGGTACCGGACCAGGTGGACAATTCCGTGGCGTAACGGGCTGCGGCAGATACAATGGCAATTTGACCGCCGGGAACCGCCGGTCCATACTGATAAGCGAGCTCACCACCGAGCGCCAAGCGTTTGGTTACCTTGAAAGTATGAGATTGTACTATGAATTACAGAATGAAAATCAAACAGCATAAACACAAAAAAAAATCGAACAACTCCATGTGTTAGCCTATAGAATGCTTTGTTCTGGCATACGCATAATACGCATTCTGTCTTAAATCTGATCATCTTACGGTCTTCAAAGGAAAGGAATGATATCACGTCTAGATTAAGTAAATCAAATTTCTAGAAAGATGTTTGTACATAAAGGCTAAAGTTTAAAAAAAAAGATTTGGCGGTTCAGCTAAAACAAATGTTCTTAAATTTACATACAAACTTGAGCATCATTGAGCGACTCCTAAATAGTTAACCAAATGATATTTTATCATTCATCAAAAACATCAAAAAATTTTACAGTTTGATTTCTAATCGACCTATTTGGTTTTGAATGAATTTCATCATTTGCTGGCGAAATAGCAACAAAAACGACAACCAAAAACCGAAATGACCTAGGCCTGGCATTTGCAAATACAATTTCAATACTTATTGCACAGTTTGAATAGATGCAGAACCGGAAATTTAAAACACAAAATTGAAAAACAACACTTTCGGTAATTCGAAGATAATTATAAGTACATTATATTTCGAAAGAATCCTGTGAATAGTCGGTTTCAAAACTAGATTTAAATAAAAAAAACATTGAAAACCGGGAAACATCGGTTTATATCACACCAAATATGAAAAACAATTAATTAGGTACTTATCAATTTTTTAATTTTGAAACCCAGGAAAAATCTCCTATTAAAGAGACTATTAGAATGCTTCGAATACATTTGATTTCAGTAGAATGATTAATGATGCAATCATTTTTTTTTAAATCGAGCTATTATAAAGTTCCCGTGGACTGAGAATAGAAATTAAAAATACTCCAGATTCAAATTAAGAAATAGTGAAAGGTGAAATATTAGGGGATATTCTACAGATTTCTCATATTAGTGTTAAATTGTCCAGCATCTTACCGACTGCAGGTAGTGAGCCACCAGGACGCCGGAATTGTTGAGTATGTTCGGATTGCCCACGGTGAGCGAGGCGGTGAAATCCTGACCCTTGAGATCGGTGGTCAGCTGTGCGGCAGTGACTTTGCTGTTCTGGATTTGGGAGGCGAACTTACACCGGACATTCGGTGCCACCTGGTGAATAATGTTGGCGTTCAAATTTCCGGCTGGGTCAATGTCACCCAGGATCACCGGAAACGCTTCGTTCTGGGAAATTTGCTTCGTACCAACGTAGGTGGCCCCGAAACGGTATCCGCTGGTATTAGACGAGTTGAGGTTAATGGTGTGTGAGACCTGGAAGTGATTGCTGAGGCCCTTGTTAACCATAAGCTTGGCGCCCTCGAAGTTTGCAGGCATAACATCTTTACACTTTTTGTGCAGTTCCTCCATCGATCCCGGGTTGTCCAAGGGTTTGTCCGATTCCGAGGTGGCGGTAGGAACTTCTGCTATCGATGGTTCTGCCGGCGGAGGAGGCAATCCACTGGCGGCGATTGGTTTAGAAGCTGCGAGCACGTTTCCCATTTTAGTAGATTTCTTTCACACAACACCCGTTGAACAAATGCCTTCGACAAGCTTTTCCACCAGATAAGTAAAAGTTGCGCACCCCCAATGCAGAAATTTATTTTCGCATTGATTACGCAAAAGAACCAGCACTTTTGGAATTAATCACAAAATTCTAATCACTAGGAAAAAACACGAGCCGATGCGTGAAGAAAACGCGAGTTGTTTGACAGTTCTTCGTGCTTGCGGGAGAGGGGAGAAACGAGAGAGAAAAATTTTGACAGTAACAAAAACGTAACGGCGTTACGGGAACAAAAACTAGAATAGTTCAAAAAATATAGTTGAAAAGATATCACAAAACTAATTTTCTATAATCTTCATGACCACCAATGAAAGGGGTGAATCGAGACTGTTTTCATCATTTTTACGAATTCTCATTTTGTCTTCCCACGATAAAGTATATTCTGCAGAAAAGAACTATCTTAAAGAAATAAATTAAAATAGATATACCCAAGCAACATTTTAAACTCCTGATGGTTTTATAGACAAGTATGAGAGTTTTATAATGAGATTGCAAAAGTCTTGATAGCTGTGAAGCGTATTTCGACAAGACCATTACAAAAACTATCCTTAGGGTATCTATACAACGATTATAAAACCTATTTAAAAACCCCCAATCAATTTTGAGAATATTTTTATCTTCCGTGTATATAGCGGTTTTGAAAACCGCTATAAAGCAATTTCAAAACCTCGCTATAAAACCCTGTCAAAATCGTCAAAATGCCATGCACTCTAAGCTGGTATAACCCAAAACCAAGTTGAAATGCCGCAAAATCGGATGAAACTGGCTCCCGACGAAAATAAGTTTGAGGGGGTTTTCCCAAACTTGAGAATAAACGTCATATTTGCAACTTAATTTTGGGGCCTGTCATGCGGCAGGGATTTTTTTTGGGATTTTTTCATTTGATGAACCAAATATCAAAAGGGGGTAGAAAAATTTTACAAACATAATTTTTTTTTCACATTTCCTTTTTTATTTTACTTCAAAAAAAAGTTGTTCACAATTAACTGACCTTGGATGTTTTTGACAAAGGTAATATAAGAAACCCGAGCCTGATTTATCCCGAAGCAATTTTCAAGGGATTTGGTCAGGAATTACAGAGTGCTGTTGCCAATTATTAAGAACGAAACTTAAAGCACTTTAAAGCTCACATTTTTCGTTCAGAATGGACCTGAATCTGACCTGCAGGATGCACCAGGAAGGAAACCAGGCTGCAATCATCACTGCAATTGACTATCCGTTGGATAGTTTAGACGGCTACGATTGATGTGCAGAACAGCCGATTTCATTGTCGAAAACACCTAGTTTAGGAACGTCGTGTCCTCACAATCTTGAGACCTCCTAGAATATTGCTATCCGAAGCTCCCGTTTTCAATAGCTGGCATATGCTGCCATTGCTCCAGATTGTCCTCCGCTTCTTCCGATTTCCCATTGGTTATTCTTCCGAAATTCTCTGGAGGCATGATGTAAATACTGTTAGGTACGGCTTCTGAAGATGGTATAATGAATGGAAAAACGTTTTCTGAAAATATATAAATTAAAATGAACTAAACATAATCAAATTTTATCAAATTTAAAGCATTTTACCAGAGATAGTTTTCGATGCGACTGACTTTTTTTTTTCTTACAATATGAAACTAACGGCAAATAAAGGGAAATTTTTTTGGGGTGGTCAGTTCGAGCTTCGAACTTTGATTTTGGTATATTGACAGCAGCCCAAAATCAAGAACGCCAGTCGAACTTTGTTTTAATGCACTGCCGTTCTTATTTTTGGGTTGTTTTGATTCTGAGTGTGAAACGTCAAGTGTCAACAGATCGAGAAACAGAAGAAGAACAAGAAGAAGAAAAGGAAAATATCAACAAATTATGTTTCTCAGACGGCAACGAAAATTTTGTGTCCGGTTTTCACAATCAAAAGGTACTTTTCTTATTGCTCGATAATCCTTCTATGTTGTATCTAATCTTTTTTTTTTTCAGCTGCAGGTAGTATCCACAATTCAGCGGAAGTGTCCCGATGCTTGACGTGAGTAACACAAGTGGAAAACCATCCTGTATATACCGTCCGAGCTGCTTCATGGCGGTGGCTGAGGGAGTGTTTACCGGAGGATGGTTTTTTCTCGAGCGATATACCCGGAAGAACCGTCGTATAAGGTGTTGGAGTTGCTGCGTTGCTGTGACAAAGGAAGTCGAAATGATCCGCCAACGAATCCCCAGAGTGATTTTGTGATTGTGATTTTTTCGTTCGAATCCGGTTTAACAAGTGTTTGTGTTGTGTGGTGTAGGTGTAGTGAGTCAAATGAATTATATAACAATAAAAAGTAAATTGCAATCTGCTTTTTCTTTTATATGGAATCATGAATTTTTAAAAGAAAATTTGCTTTGATTACTATATTTTAAGAAAAACTTCCTATAATAGCATTTTTCAAGATGTTACCGTCAAACAGTAACAATGGTTTTCAGAACACTTCCTTGTAATATGCACATTAACTTAACTTAAAGTAAATATAAATTATTATTATTGTATCCATTTTCTTTTTTGTTGGCTCTTTTTTTATATAAATATTTATTAGCTAGATTTGTTTCAGTGTCTTTTGTCACCCTGCATTCACTCCTACCATTCGAACTCGACAGCCAATAGCTCCCAACTCTATCGCCGAAAATTTGTTGACAGCCGGAAACTCAGGCGAAAATCGAGCGAAAAAGTGGAGAGTAGGACGAGACAAAGCTCAACGACGACGGCTTAGCAGTAAAGGGGGCATTCAGTCCGGAACACTTAAGCAGGGGAGACGTGTTTCTCGTAGCTCTCACCCAAGAAGAAACCAAAGTGTGCTCACGTGCTCTAAAGTGTAGTTAAACACAAAACGAGCTAATATTAAAAATACCATCTGCTGTTACCGGACTTTTTCCCTACCGGATTCCTTGCCTGTCCGTGGTTCGAGGAAACGTCAAACAACATCCGAAAGGGAAAGCGCTCTTCCGTTGACGAGCGCATCGCCGAAGTCGTGTCCACGTGGCCAGTGGGAAAGACCAGACAGAAACCGATCTGTTCGAAGCCGGGGGTCTAGCCGCCATTAATCCGACCCGCTCCAGCTTTGCCGGGTTCTTCATCTCGCTGGTGCCCAGGAACAAAGGGGAGGTAGCGCTTTTGCCGACACCTAGCGCGCCTTTCCAAGCAGCGACCACGTGGCCCGGAAAACCCTGCCTGGGAACTCTTCAGGCTTTCAAGGTTCGTTCTGAAGACACACGGGCCTCTGACCAGCACGGGGTTTGGCTGTCCCAGGAATCCTGCAACATCCAGCAACATCTGTGGAGATACCAGGCTTGGGACGACCGAGAAAGGACCAGACACGTGGCCTTGCAGGAGCACAGGTAACAAATTGACTATCAATAATCAGGTGCGTGGCTCCGCCCGTCATTTAGCCCCTCCTCAAGCAGTCAATACCTTAACCTCTCCGCCTACCACACTCAAATCTTAAGCCGTCCGTCCGTCCGTCGCCGAATCTCATTCTCGTCGTCTCAAGCTCTCTCTCTCCCCACCATCTGCAATCAACCATCAAGCCATTCATCTCCAGCTGCGGGCCCGCCTCCAGGGCACATTCACCATGCTGCATTCCAGGACCAGGACATCAACGGCCGCACCGGTTCCCTTTCCTACTGTTGTAATGTCTGTCCAATAAACGTTTGAAATGAAAATACATTTTTTCTAAATTAGGTCCGAGAGCCCATATTGCCAGAGAGAATTCTGCTGCCGTATCTTTATCCCAGTCCACCCCTGTTGTTGTTTCTCTGCTAGCTAGTGGAAGCCGACCCTGACAAAGTAGCCGCCTGAGCTAGTCGATACTTATACTTGGCGATCTGCGTAAATAAAAAATATTCAAATTTCATTTGAATATTTTTACCCTAGCTAGGGGAGATTCTCGACAACTGTCGTTTTCGCGATATTTATGTTGTTTCCGTCTGATTCATAGGATTGTTGGAAGCGTGTAGTCTGTTTAAAAATTATGGTAAATGTTCATCTCTAAATTTGGTTATTTTCAGACTTGTTTCGTATAATTTAAGATCGAATATTCGTTCAAAAGGACCCTAATTGAAAAAAAGGAAACAATATTTTGGGATGTATAATATTTTTTCAGCAGTGGTATATAACAATTGACATTTCACTGAGCTTTATTATTGGATTTAAAGGTTACAACACAAACAGATAATTAACGGTTCCTTAAACCAGATAGCAATAATGGCCCGATCAGATTCAGCAACAACGGTTTTAACCGAAAATGATTTAGGAACACGATTTTTCGACCTCAGAGTTGATCATCTGGAAGAAGACGAACTATCATTCGAACTCGAAATCAGAGGAATTAAGTTTGGGGAAAGTGATAACATTGCGCGTAAAAGACGATCGTTGCGGGAAAGATTGAAGTTAGAGAGGGAAGAAAATTCGGAAGAAAACAGAATATTTGATAGAAACCCACAGAAAGAAATCGAAATTTGTGAAGCAAAACTAGTAACCATCGAAGAAGTCTGTTACACAAATGTGAAACGACTTCCCCCAAGACTTCGCTCAGTACTTCTACATCTAGGCTGTCGAATAGTGCTGTTGAAGAAAAAGGTATCCGATCAACACGATCTTCAATTCTTGGAGACGTTACAACAACGGGTTTTGTATGTGTTAAACAAATATTATTATTGTAATTGGATGGGAGAAAAAGAGGATGGGCCCGCGAATGAAATCGATCTCGAAGAATTCTTTGAAGAAGCTCCGGTTGCGTCATCAGATGTGCAACCGGTGTCGACCGTCCCAATAAGAGATGACGTGTTAGCGATTCAGCACGAACATTCTAGAGAAGAAGTTGAAGAATTAGATATTGCTAATTCTTTAGCCAGATTAGGGTTGATTGATTCGGAAGACGTGGATAAAAGAGGGTTTAGGAATGCTTTATTGAGTTTGGAACAGGAATTGATTGAATTGAGAAAGTTTAAGGAAGCTCAGATTAACACTCAACGTCCGGTTACGAATGCTAATGAGTACCAATTATCCGCCGCGACATCAGCTAATCGTACGGGAACAGTTCCCAAATCAACGGTTCCTTCCTCGTTGCAGTCTGGAATGACTCGGAATAACGCGCGTTCGTATTTAAACAATCCGGATTGTAATCCCCGAAATTCGTTTTTACATAATGATTCGGAAAATCTGTCGTATCCCCAAATCACTACATACCGATATCCGGTTCCGGTTACGAATCCCCCGATTTTTACAACAGGCACTCGGCCCACTGTGTCCGTGAATTATAATCCATCGTGGTCGGGTTTACCAAGCGGTCCGAATTATTCTCCAGTACGGAATACGTTCCCCAAGGAACATCGATACCAACAAGATCCGATTACGTCAACAGAATTACCATCCACTATTTGGTCAAACGTGTCGGGAATGGCCCAGCAAAGTTTTCGGGAACCGCGATTCGACTACTTGAACCCTCGAGAAAACGATACTTTCGTACCCTATTCCTCTTATTCGAATCGGAATGTTCCGTCCCATATGCCGGTAACCAAATCTGAAACCATTCGACAATCAACGAACAATGTTTACCCTTATACTTCGGTTGGCTATCGACAGCCGTTCCAATCCGAAACTATGCTTCATGAGCCGCCGCGTGTCGAATTCGCCTTACCCAAGAATCTTCGGGAGCAAAATGTTCCACATTACTACCCTTTCGTACCTCAAGAACCCTCTCGAAATGATTTCGGTTATCGACATGATTATCAAGATCCCAATTTTCCATCGCGTCAACCAACCGTATCGTTTGAAGACCGTCGTGAATATGCGCAAGCTAATTTCGATCGATATTCAGATAGAAATAGACAATTTGAGCGACACCGCGGTCGTTCCCATAACTCACTTCCGGTTTCAAAATGGGCGTTAGAAAAGTACGCGGGAAATGATCAAGGACTCAAACTGAACGAGTTCCTTACGCTGGTATCGCAGTTGGCGTTATCAGAAAGAATATCAGAGGACGAGCTGTTTGATTCAGCCTTTCACCTTTTTACAGGCCCAGCGCTAAACTGGTATATGACCCTAAGGTCAGCCGGTCGCTTATCAAGTTGGCAGCATCTGATTCAAGAGTTGCGCAACACGTTCGTGCATCCCGAGCTGGATTCATTGCTACGAACTCGTATCTATCTTCGACGCCAACAACGTAACGAAACCTTTCAAGATTTTTATTTTGAAATGGAGGGTATGTTTCGTTCCATGCTGCACCCCATGAGTGACGAAGAAAAGCTTAACGTTATTAAACGCAACATGAGAGTCGATTATAAAAAGCTGATTTTATGGACCCCTATCAACAATTTAACAGAATTAAGAGAAGCCGGACATCGTATAGATGCTTCGAACTTTTCTTTATATCCTAAATTCTTCGGTACAGAAAAGTCCATCCTTGCCGTGATGGATACTAGGGAACAAACGCGTACCAACACTTCCACCGGAAATAGACCTCCTAATAGATTTTCGAGTCATATCGGGGACTCCAGGGTTAAAGAGGGAAAGTCTCAAATCAGGAAGGATACCGGAAAAGATCGATATCAGAACGTGAAACAGAGTAAACCACAACAGGACCCTCAAGAAGGAACTTCAAAACCTAGAACCATAGAACATATGATCGCGGCCTATCAGCCACCCAGGGTTAATGAGTGTCTTTTCTGTCGCCAAACGGGTCATAAATTAGAACAATGCAAAAGCTACCGTGGCTTGATATGTCGAGACTGCGGATTTAGAGGTTACGAAACCCATAACTGCCCGTTTTGCCAAAAAAACGTGCCGCAGACGGTCCAAAACCGCGGACCGCCGAACCCCACCGCGTGAATTGTTTCCCTTTGAACGATACTCCGTCTAAGTTCTGGGAACCTTTCCCAGTTGAAACTAATGATAGCTTAACACAGACTTTTACTATTTCCCTTTCTCATTTTGGAGATAATCGCCCCTACGCTGATATCAAAATCTACGGCATTAAATGCAAGGCCTTACTCGATTCAGGTAGCCAACTAACTTTAATTAGTCAGAAGGTCTACAATAAGTTTAGTAATCAAAGACTTAAAACAACAGCTAACCCTGTAACAGTACGTTCTGCTAACGGAACTACTCTTAAGGTTCTTGGTCAATTAGATATACCCTATAATTTCCACCAACAACTTAAAATAATCCCAACGTTAGTCATTCAGGACTTGACTACTGACTGTATACTTGGAATGGACTTCTGGCAGCGGTTCCAGATATGGCCGACTGTCCAAACCTGTATGGTAGTAGAAGCCAAACATACTGAGTCAGACACACCGTTATCATCAGTACTAACTCCCCAAGAACAGAAACAGTTAGACTATATCAAGAGCATGTTCAAAGTGGCCAACACTGAGGAACTGTCCTTGACTCATTTAACAGAACATCACATCGAGATCTCGGACGAATGGCGTGGTAAGCCACCCGTACGTCAATATCCGTACACTCTGTCACCCAAGGTTCAGGAAAAAGTGTACGCTGAACTAAGGAGAATGTTAAATGCCGGCGTAATCGAAAGAGCCAATTCCGATTGGTGTTCCAATGTCGTCCCGGTAATCAAACCATCGGGAAAGGTTCGATTATGTTTAGACGCTCGTAAGGTGAACGAGCGAACCGTGCGTGACGCCTACCCCTTGCCCCACCCTGGTCGGATCTTAGGTCAACTGCCAAGAGCGAGGTACCTAAGTACTATCGACTTGTCGGAGGCCTTTCTCCAAATTCCTTTGGAGAAAGCCTCCAGACGATACACCGCTTTTAGTGTCCAGGGCAAGGGGTTGTTTCAGTTCACCAGACTCCCCTTTGGGCTAGTTAACAGTCCAGCTACCCTATCCCGTCTTATGGACCGAGTTCTGGGACATGGTGAACTGGAACCGAACGTCTTCGTGTACTTAGACGACATTATAATAGTCACGGAGACGTTCGAGGATCACGCACGACTTCTAAAAGATGTAGCTCAACGACTGTCATCCGCTAATCTAGCCATCAACATTGACAAATCTAAATTTGGATTACCAGAACTGCCATTCCTAGGATACCTGCTTTCGACAGACGGTTTGAGGGCCGACCCGGAGAAGATTCGTGCCATCGTACAGTTTGAGCGGCCGAATACGATCACCAAACTCCGAAGGTTCCTAGGAATGGCAAACTACTACCGACGCTTCATAGGCGACTTTAGTGGAGTGACGTCGGCTTTGTCAGACCTCCTCAAGACCAAATCTAAAATCCTCGGTTGGTCGGAAGAGGCTGAAAACGCGTTCAGCCTTATAAAGGAAAAATTAGTTTCAGCACCCATTCTCGCGTGTCCAAATTTTAACCAGGAATTTTCAATTCAAACGGACGCCAGTGACGTCGCCGTCGCTGGCGTATTAACTCAATTGCAAGATGGGGCAGAACACGTTATCGCTTATTATTCTCATAAGCTTACTACACCCCAGCGGAATTATCACGCCTGCGAGAAAGAGGCCTTGGCAGCCCTTCTTTCGATAGAGGCGTTCCGAGGGTACGTTGAGGGATCGCACTTTACCCTAGTGACGGATTCCTCAGCGTTGACCCATTTAATGTCCACCAAATGGAAAACAGCCTCCAGGTGCAGCCGATGGTGCTTGCAATTACAACACTACAATATGTCAATTGTTCATCGAAAGGGAAAGGAAAATATAGTCCCTGACGCGCTCTCCCGGAGTGTTTCGGCAGTCACCGTAAGGACTCCAGGAGATTGGTATGAAGAACTTCTTCACAATGTTTTAAACAATCCAGATGAACATGTCGATTATAGATTTCATAATAACATCCTTTATAAGTTCGTTGGTAATTTTTCGGATCCTCACGACAATAGCTATGATTGGAAACAAATTCCACCACCTTCCGAACGTATGGCCATAATCACCGATTCGCATGATGAGGCCATGCACACCGGCTTTGAGAAAACCTTAGCTAGGATTCGTCAGAATTTCTACTGGCCAAGAATGGCTACAGAGGTTCGGGATTACGTATCCCGTTGTATAACTTGTAAAGAATGTAAGGCGCCCAATATATCCTTAACTCCGCCCATGGGAGAACAACGGATTACCACCCACCCGTGGGAAATCGTAGCCGTTGACTTCATCGGGCCGCTCCCACGCAGTAAGAAGCAACATCAGTATATCTTGTCCACTGTCGACTTACACACTAAATGGGTCATGCTCTTGCCCTTTCGCAGAATAGATAGCGCAGCCGTTTCAATCGCGATTCGTGACCAGTGGTTCTATCGGAACTCTGTCCCCAAAGTTATGATCACTGACAATGCCTCCTGTTTCACATCGAAAGAATTTCGATCCCTACTGGCAAGGTTCAACATACGGCATTGGCTGAATTCGAAATACCATTCCCAGGCCAACCCAGTGGAAAGGGTAAATCGAACAGTCAATGCTGCTATTAGAACCTACGCCCGGGGGGATCAAAAGCTTTGGGATGTGAAATTGTCCGAGATTGAGGCTATAATAAATTCCTCCGTACACTCTGCAACGAAAGTTACTCCCTTCTTTGCCACTCATGGCTATGAACTCGTCCTTCAGGGAACAGATCACAACCGAATCGGGTCCGAGTCAGAATTAACTCTCGACGAGCAACAAGCTAGACAAAAACAACTTTTTCATCAAATCAATGAATTAGTTCAGAAAAACCTACGTAAAGCGCATGAGGAAGGAAGAAAAAACTATAATCTACGACATCGTAAATACGGAAAAGCATTGGAAGTAGGCCAGGTCATATTCCGGCGTAACATGAAGCAGTCGAGTGCGGTCGACAATTATAACGCGAAATATGGACCGCAGTACATTCCCGCGCGAGTTGTACGAAAAGTCGGTTCATCGTCCTATGAAATCGAAGATTTAGATGGAAAATCATTAGGCATTTGGCCTGCGGAGCACTTGAAACCTTAGTGAGGAATTTCTCTGGTGTTTCCATTCATAACGCGTCATTAATCGGTTGTCATCCCATTCTATTTATTCCAATAAAAACTTCGTTAACAAAAAGTCGTCATAACATCGAATATATTAGCCGGTTCACTCTATCATCACCTAAAACGAAAAGAGTAAAACGGAATGTATAAAACAACAACAACAACAAAAAAACTAACTAGTAAATATTACTCACCGGATTCCGTCGCGATCACTGAAATGAATCGTCCCATCTTTGTTGGACTGACCGCGTCAGGAGGTTCCTTCCCTGGAATATAAACGGGTTGGAGGTCGTCGATGTAGAATATGAGCCCTACAACTTACCTGAATCAACTGGAATTCGGTAGGCAAAGATCGTCACTTCCTAACAGCAAACTGAAAACTGATTCTCGTTCAGCTGCCGCGATTTAAGCTAGAAAATACAAAGCAAAACAAACTTCCACTGACAGATCAACTCGGGCGAAAATAGTGTTGGAAAAGCTTTCGAAATTTCGCAACCAATATTGTAGGTCGACTTGCATACAAGTTTAAGGTGCAAGGATAATTATTAGTAGAAGAATTCAATAATCGTAGGTTTATTCAAAGAAAATAAAACCTGCCCATTGTTGGGATGAATCACTTCAGGGATAATCTATTATATCATATTTGAAAATCAAATTGCATAGTAGGAATAAAATCTCATGAAGCAAGTTGTAACCAAATCCACAAGAATAATATCAGATCCAATGAAGCCACATTGAGAGTTGAAGAATGATAGAGCTCTTTAATTTGAAGTTTCATAATGCAAAAGGATCCGATGATGGCCGTTGAATAAGCCACATTGAGAATTAGAGAAAAAAAATACTTTAATTTTGATAAGAAGATTTCCAATGATGGCCGTTGAATAAGCCACATTGAGAATTTAGGTTAGGGATATAAAATAATATTTATGCAACGGTTTCTAGTGTATGAGTGATAGAAGATTGAATGTGTGAATGAATGTTATTACGGGCCCGTATAAATGTTGTGAGAATGAATGAAAAAAAAATATACCACTGAAAGCATGAATGAAACTTAGTAGGTAAAGTTATAAAGTAGTTTATAGGATAATACATTCCCAAAATATAGAATAAGGAAAAAACCAAATAGTAATAAGAATAATAATAATCATAAAGTGGGTAAACTTTTGAATTAATTAAATTATAGTGAAACAAGTGATGAATTAAGCAAAATTAGGTTGTAGTTAAAAAAAAAAAAATTAAAAAAAAATATATATATAAAAAAAAAACCTCCCGGATGAAGCGCCAAAATGATTCTCATGGGTTGAACTGAAATGGCATAAATTTCAAAAGAACAGGAAAAAAATACTTTGTATTTTTTTCTCTGTGGAGGGGGATAATTGTTACCGTCAAACAGTAACAATGGTTTTCAGAACACTTCCTTGTAATATGCACATTAACTTAACTTAAAGTAAATATAAATTATTATTATTGTATCCATTTTCTTTTTTGTTGGCTCTTTTTTTATATAAATATTTATTAGCTAGATTTGTTTCAGTGTCTTTTGTCACCCTGCATTCACTCCTACCATTCGAACTCGACAGCCAATAGCTCCCAACTCTATCGCCGAAAATTTGTTGACAGCCGGAAACTCAGGCGAAAATCGAGCGAAAAAGTGGAGAGTAGGACGAGACAAAGCTCAACGACGACGGCTTAGCAGTAAAGGGGGCATTCAGTCCGGAACACTTAAGCAGGGGAGACGTGTTTCTCGTAGCTCTCACCCAAGAAGAAACCAAAGTGTGCTCACGTGCTCTAAAGTGTAGTTAAACACAAAACGAGCTAATATTAAAAATACCATCTGCTGTTACCGGACTTTTTCCCTACCGGATTCCTTGCCTGTCCGTGGTTCGAGGAAACGTCAAACAACATCCGAAAGGGAAAGCGCTCTTCCGTTGACGAGCGCATCGCCGAAGTCGTGTCCACGTGGCCAGTGGGAAAGACCAGACAGAAACCGATCTGTTCGAAGCCGGGGGTCTAGCCGCCATTAATCCGACCCGCTCCAGCTTTGCCGGGTTCTTCATCTCGCTGGTGCCCAGGAACAAAGGGGAGGTAGCGCTTTTGCCGACACCTAGCGCGCCTTTCCAAGCAGCGACCACGTGGCCCGGAAAACCCTGCCTGGGAACTCTTCAGGCTTTCAAGGTTCGTTCTGAAGACACACGGGCCTCTGACCAGCACGGGGTTTGGCTGTCCCAGGAATCCTGCAACATCCAGCAACATCTGTGGAGATACCAGGCTTGGGACGACCGAGAAAGGACCAGACACGTGGCCTTGCAGGAGCACAGGTAACAAATTGACTATCAATAATCAGGTGCGTGGCTCCGCCCGTCATTTAGCCCCTCCTCAAGCAGTCAATACCTTAACCTCTCCGCCTACCACACTCAAATCTTAAGCCGTCCGTCCGTCCGTCGCCGAATCTCATTCTCGTCGTCTCAAGCTCTCTCTCTCCCCACCATCTGCAATCAACCATCAAGCCATTCATCTCCAGCTGCGGGCCCGCCTCCAGGGCACATTCACCATGCTGCATTCCAGGACCAGGACATCAACGGCCGCACCGGTTCCCTTTCCTACTGTTGTAATGTCTGTCCAATAAACGTTTGAAATGAAAATACATTTTTTCTAAATTAGGTCCGAGAGCCCATATTGCCAGAGAGAATTCTGCTGCCGTATCTTTATCCCAGTCCACCCCTGTTGTTGTTTCTCTGCTAGCTAGTGGAAGCCGACCCTGACAAAGTAGCCGCCTGAGCTAGTCGATACTTATAAAGACAAGCTTGAAGTGTTAAATAGTTTCTACAAGTCAAATAGGTGTTTAAGATGGAACGCCATATTTTTTTTATAAAAATCGAGCATTTTATTTTGTAAAAAATCGCATGAAAACCAAAAATTAACACTTAATTTGTATTAAAATTCTATTAATTATTATTAGTTTATATATACACAACATGGGCATCCATAGAGGAATCTTAATATGTTTTTGGATGATTTTTATCGTAAATTCATGCATTTAAAACTTTTATTATGCAAAACTATACTGGCGCACGTATTTTTGACAAGTTTCTCGAGAAATCAACCGATAAAATTCGATGCGCATCAAATTTATGCCAGTAAATAACGAAAAACATCAAAGTTGTTAATATTTTCTTGAATATTTTACTATTCATGACCAAATGGCACCATCTTATCACGCGAGTAGTTCGACCAGAATATTTTTTCTTGAACTTTTCAATTTTAAAACCACTGCTCGGAAAGTAAACATTCACGCCGAAATTTTTTCACTCGAAGTAAAACTTGACAACTCAAAGAAACCCTCAATAAGGTTGTACACACTAAGACTGCAGTTATTCTGCTCGGAACCGTGATTCTCTGAATCACAGGAAAACAGCTGAAAATGACATTTGAACTGTCAAAAACAAGAGATTTTCCTGTGGCACTGAGAGATTGCTAACCGATTCTCGTATCACTCAATTTCTCCTGAAATTTGAAGGAACTCTCCTTCGGGTGCTCAGGAGCTCGAAAAATTTCAGGACAACAATCTCCTGTATCACTGTTTTAAGTGACAGGTGTTTTCGTATTTGCTTATTGGAACCGCGAGGACAAATTCAATAAAAGCCATCTTGAGAACTGCCCATTTCTGCACGGGAGAGAGGTATGTAATGAGTAAGTTGTTTAATACACTTTTATTAATGTTTATTTGCCTTTTTTCGCTTCCCTAGATACGGCCGAAATCCGCGGGGCTAATGGGAAACGATTTCTCCGAGAGGAACAGTTTTCTTCCGGAGCATTCATCGGCGAAGTGTGGCGTCCATTGTTCAGAGGGTGGCTCCAATTTTAAGGAACAGATCCGTTTCTGGCCGCTGAACTCGAAAACCAAATAGGCGCCTGATGAAGAAGCTGGAGATTGAACTGCTGGTTTTAGTGGCATACATTTTTTGCTAGAAAAGGTAAATCTTCTATAATTTATAAGAAAATGAAAAATTAACTTTTCGTTGTTTTTTTTTTTGTTTTCAGGCTGGATCTAACACCACAAAATGCAGGAACGCAGTAATAACAGCAATATGATTGTAAAGCATTAATCTGTTTGTTTTTCAAAGGGTAATAAAACTTTGATTCGAAGAACAATGTGCTTTTCACATTATGTATAATAAACCCTTTCATTTTTATGTAAATCTGGGGAGGGAAACATTTTCGAGCCTACAGGAGAATTTTGAAACTTCCTGCAAGTCACAGGACAAATCCGTTTTGAACCTACAGTTAAATTTGACAGTTGTTTTCCTGAGCTGTTTTTCTGTCCTGAAATCGTCCTGTAATTTCAGCTGTTGAAAATACAGGACGAAATCGTCCCGACCACAGGAGAAAAGATTAAGTGTGTAAGCAAAATCAAATGATGGTTTGCTTAGATTCCTACTAAAACATGTAAATTTTCGAATAAGTAAAGTGGAGCACAGGTGATACAATGGGAACAAAAGGTACTTTTCATCTTGCTAAGTTTTTTATCAATACTCATGAAATCCTTCCGTCAAAAGTTTTTTCCCTTCAGGAGAGGTATTTCATTCACTAAAATGACCACATGTTTCAAAATATTTGCAAAAGCTCATGATTTTTTCGAAAAAACGGCATGTTTTGTTTCTCTGGCGAAAAGTGTCATGGCCGCCATTGTTCAAGGCAAAACTGAAAATTTCGAAAATTTCAATAGTTTGACTTTTGAGGGCTGGATATACCCAAGAAATATTTCACAAAATAGGATCGTTTTAGTTTGTGATCAATGAGGTGATGAAATTTCAAGTATTTTTTCCGTTATTTCTTATTTTTCATTTGCACCCTCTGTGTTGTTATCTTCCCAATGGAGCATATATGATCCACCTCAAAACCCAAATTTATCAACAGGATCATGAAAATAGACTAAAATAATGCATCTTTTGTTCTAGAACTTCAGTTGAAAATCAATATTTCTATTTTTAAAACGTGAAAAACCTCGTGGGAAGGAAAGGGTTAACAAAATCAGCCACTTCTATAACAAAAAGGCAAAAAGTGGTGTTTTCTAACTGTCAAATTATAGGTATAGGTAAAAACTTTTTCAAATGTGTCCACGTGGACATCCGGGGAGGGGGGTAGGGGTTTGCCAAATGTCCACGCTTGTCCACGGAGGGGGAGGGGGGTGTCAAAAATCTCATTTTTCTGTCCACGTGGTATCTGAACGGCCCCTAATCAGTAAAAAAAGATGGACCAACGCCCTGTGAGAAGACTCCGAAAAGGAACGCAGAGTGCCTCCAGCTATCGGGTGGATGCATATTGAGGATAAGTAGGCAAAGGGGTACCAAAAGTTTCTCATTGGTGGGGGTTGGAGACGGAGCGCTTTTTGACAGCGAATTGTTCGCCTACCATGCCCAAGATAGGTAGATCAAAAGGTATGACATTGCGCTTAACCTCAATCGACAGAGCCGTGTAAACACAGGGTCGAAAATAGTTACGAAATTTCGAACAATATGTATGGGATTTGAAACAAAATTTCAATTTATGAAAGATTGAGGGGTCTTATTGTCCAAATAAGTAATCTAGTCGAGATCTACCGCAAACTGAAACGCGAAGCAGGAAGGATTGGGTTGATGATTAATACGTCCAAGACGAAGTACATGCTGGCCTGCGGATCCGAGACCGACCGAACCCGCTTGTCCAGTAATAACAAGGTCACGATCGACGGCGACGAGCTGGAGATAGTCGAAGACTTTGCCTATCTCGGCTCACTGGTGACCGCAGACAATGACACCAGCCGTGAGATCCGGAGGCGAATTATCAGCGGAAGTCGTGCCTACTATGGACTCCACAAGCAACTGCGGTCGAGAAGACTTAGCCCTCGCACGAAGTGTAACCTGTATACGACGCTTATTAGACCGGTTGTTCTCTACGGGCACGAGACATGGATATTGCTCGAGGAGGACCTGCGTACACTCGGAGTATTCGAGCGACGAGTGTTAAGAACCATCTTTGGCGGCGTACAGGAGAACGGAATGTGGAGGCGAAGGATGAACCACGAGCTCGCGCGACTCTACGGCGAACCCAGTATCCAGAAGGTCGTGAAGGCTGGCCGGATACGCTGGGCGGGACATGTTGCGAGAATGCCGGATGACTGTCCTGCAAAACAGGTGTTCGCCACGAATCCGGTAGGAACAAGACGAGCAGGGGCGCAACGAGCGAGGTGGTTAGACCAAGTGGAGCGTGATCTGGCGAACGTGGGGTGCCCGAGGAATTGGAGAACGGTTGCCATGGACCGAGTGAATTTTAGGAATTATGTTCGTCAAGTTATGTCGTAAGACGGAATACTATGTAAATAAAATAATAAGTAATCAGTCGCATGCTTTGAAATATGTTGTGTAGAAATTCGTAAAAATTATGTTCAAAAGCTTTCTTTTTTCCGACTACGTAGCAGTTTTTCTTTGGCAAATTAGCAGTATTTCAGCAAAATAATCGAATTTCGGAGAGTGTTTTTTCATATGTAATAGTAAAAATATGGTGAAAAAATGACTTGTTACAACTTGTAATGAATGCTTCTTTATTTTAGATACTGAAAAAATAAAAAAGTTTCAGTTATAAGGAATTCTGCAAAAAGCAATTTTTTTTAACTCTATAAAAAATCCACTTAAGAAATATTTTTTCCATCCGCAGAGCAATTAATGCATTGCAAATACTTTGGTGAACATTTCTATATTTTTTGCAGAATTTTTAAAATCAGTAGTTTAATAAGAAAACTAATATTTATAAAAATTTCTATACATTTCTGTGGAATTTCTATAACTATTTTTCGGTTGGCCTACTAATACATATGCAAGCAACGGAGTAGTATACCTAAGGAATCTAGCTATCCTGTACCATGCTCTGCGACGTAGTTCCACCTCCCCGTGGTGCAGAGTGGAAACGTGTCTGCTTTATGCAGATGTACGGCCGAGAGAACTACACCCCCCCCCTTATGAAGACCCTCGCTAAAGAATTTGGATTACGACAATGGAATTTCTATCGGAAACCGACTCCATTGGTGAAGGTGTGGAGCTAACCGTGCCGATGTACCTGGAAGGCTGGCGGGTCGTTAAGTCACGCCAGTCTCTAACGGTTGCCTGTGGGGCACCGGGACACACCCCACAGTATCCCAGTCCTTGCTGCGCTAAGCAGGTCACTGGCGCAGTGGACCGTTTGTTACCTGATTACTCGTGGGATCAAATATGCCAAAAAATCTAAAAGAAATGAAAAAGGACGGAACGGATAAGGGCGAGAGCTCGAATCCGTTCGGCGGGAGTGGCCTTAGGCGTTCGCCGGTTAGGCAATCTGCCAACCCGGTGGACCCGACGGCAACGTCGGTGGAAACACCGAGCGATGTGCGAGCGGACCCGTACGATCAAGTACAGGAAGCGCTGGAAGACCTACTGAGCTCCCCGGAACTCCAAGATCCGGGAGCTCCAGTAGAGTTGGTCACGGCCATGGCTGGCATCGCTGACCTTGTGGAATGTGTGAAGGGGAAGTCCAACATCCACAAGGAAATACGCGAGAAGCTAGCCAGGGTGATGCAGCTCTTCATCGCAGCCAACAAAGCTGTGGTGGAACGGCTTGCGGAGCCCGAGGCCGCCAGACCAAAAGAGCGAGGGCCGGCAGAGACCCCTCTGAGGGCGGACACCATCCGCCCAAAGAAGGTCAATGCCTTTGCCCAAACAGAGGGCAGCCTTGCGTTTGCTGGCAACAGCAAGCGTAAGAGAGGGTCTCCCGGGGAACTCAGACCCGGGGACCCTAAGAAAAGAGCGGAGGATCCGTCTGTCCGGCAGGATCCTGCGGCCAGCGCTTCCAAGCGGGCGGAAGGCCCTGCCGAAAAGGCAGATGAGCCGACGAGCGCAAATACCGGATGGCGGACGGTATCGCGCAAAAGGGGAAGGCCCAAAGGTACGGAGACGGGAAAAGCCAAACCCCAACCCCAACGACGCAAACGTCGCGTCAGGGAGAGGGGCGAGGCGATTGTCGTCAAAGCACCTGAGGGCACGTACGCAGATGTCTTGCGACAGATGCGTACGAACGAAGATCTCGCCGATTTAGGCGAGAAAGTTCGGAGGATCCGTCGGACACGCACCGGCGAGATGATCCTCGAACTGAAGCGTGGTGCTGGAAACTCCAGCGGGACCCTTACGGCTAAGGCCGCCGAAGCCCTTGGTGACAAGGCTGAGGTGCGTGCCCTCTGTAAGGAAGTGACCATCCGGGTTAAAAACCTGGATGAAGTCACGACGGAAGACGAACTGCGGGTGGCACTGGTCGAGCAGTGCAAAATCTGCTCTGACCAGATGACGGTTCGTCTGCGGAATGGCCCTCCCAAATCTGGTATGCAGATTGGGCTGGTCAAACTTCCGGTTGCAGCAGCAAACGCCGCACTTAAGTGTGGGCGGCTAAAGGTGGGATGGTCTATCTGTCAGATATCCATCCCCCAGCAACCGGACCGGTGCTTCAAGTGCCTGTTGAACGGTCACAAGTCGTTCGACTGCACTGGGCCAGACAGAAGTGGCATATGCTGGCGCTGCAGCGAAACCGGCCACAAGTCGGCTAACTGCAAAAAGCCTGCTAAATGCCCTGTCTGCGCTGGAGACCACGCTGTTGGCAACCCTAGGTGCCCCGCCTACACAAAGGCGCAGGCGGTACCACCCCGGGCGCCAAGAGCATAGAGGTCGTCCAACTTAACCTCAACCACTGCTACACAGCACACCAGCTGTTGCGGCAGATGACAGTTGAGGAAAAGTTGGACATCGCGCTAGTGGCAGACCCATATCGCAGAGCTGCGAATGGCATTAATTGGGCGACTGATGATGCCAAACTGGCCGCGATATGGGTTACAGGTAGTTTCCCCATACAAGAAGTTGTGGCGACGGAATACGAAGGCATGGTGGTGGCCAAAGTTAACGGGATCTACTTCTGTAGCTGCTATGCTCCCCCAAGGTGGTCCTTGGAGAGGTTTGGCACTATGGTTGACAATATGGTGGATGTGCTAATGGGGAAAAGCCCCATCGTTATTGCTGGCGACTTTAACGCGTGGGCCGTTGAATGGGGTAGCCGCCTCACAAACCCCAGAGGTCAAACTCTTTTAGAAGCCCTGGCGAGGCTTAATGTGGATCTAGCCAACGTAGGGAATACCAGTACCTACCAAAGTTGGAACGGGAGCGAGTCAACCATAGATGTCACCTTCGGTAGCCCGGGGTTGGTAAGCGATTGGATGGTGAGCGAGGCCTACACGAATAGCGATCACTTCGCGATTCGCTATCGGCTAGGCTCAAGTACGCGGACAGGTAGACGCGAGTCTCGTACAGGAGAACGCCTCTGGAAGACAACGCAGTTCGACCAGAACGTCTTTGTCGAAGCGTTGCACTGGGAGAGGAACCTGGACAACCTGTCCGCGGAAGAACTGACGAGGGTTCTAGCTCGCGCTTGCGATGCTGCGATGCCGAGAAGGGCCAAGCATAAAAGCACTAGGCCACCCGTCTACTGGTGGACGGAGGAAATTGCGGGTCTGCGCGCCGACTGCCATAGGGCAAGGCGCAGGATGCAGAACGCAAGGACCCAAGAAGAGCGAACGGAGCGTAGGCCACTCTTCACAAGCGCGAGATCGGCCCTCCGCAGGGCCATCAACGCAAGCAAGAGGGCACGTTTCAAACAGTTATGCCGTGACGCCAACGACTGTCCATGGGGTGATGCCTATCGGATAGTCATGGGCAGAACTAAAAGTGGGGGCGCACCACCTGAAACGTGCCCCGATAAACTGAGAGTCATCATCAATGAGCTGTTCCCACAGCACGATGTTACCCGCTGGCCAACAGTCCCGTATGACTGGGACACCAGCGCCGAAGAGAGGATAACGGTGGAAGAACTTCGCGAGATCGCCAAGTCTCTCCAACCGAGGAAGGCCCCCGGACCGGACGGCATTCCGAACGTCGCGGTGAAGGCCGCGATTAGGGAATTCCCCGATATGTTCCGAACATCGTTGCAACGATACGTGACGGAACGGGTGTTTCCTGACACGTGGAAACGGCAGAAACTTGTTCTTCTGCCAAAGCCGGGTAAGCGTCCAGGAGACCCATCGGCATATCGGCCGATCTGTCTACTGGATACAGCGGGTAAGGTCCTGGAGAAGGTGATTCAGAACCGACTTCAGAGATACACGGAAAGTGAGGGCGGACTCTCGGGGAAACAGTTTGGTTTCCGTCGAGGTCGCAGCACCGTAGATGCCATCCGCTCGGTCATCGAGGTAGCGGACAGAGCCAGGCTGACCAAGAGGAGAGGGCTCCGCTTTTGTGCGGTTGTCACTCTGGATGTGAAGAACGCCTTCAACAGTGTCAGTTGGACAGCGATTGCGTCGTCGCTCATCCAAATGAGGATCCCGGCATATCTGTATAGGCTTGTGGAAAGTTACTTCCACAATCGCCAACTGCAGTATATGACCGGCGAGGGTTTGCGAACACAAGAGGTTTCGGCGGGTGTTCCACAGGGGTCAATTCTCGGCCCGGTTCTGTGGAACATCACCTACGACGAACTCCTACGAACGAGCCTCCCATCGGGAGCCGAACTCGTAGGATTTGCAGATGATGTAGTCCTCTTGGCGAGGGGCTCCTCAACAGCGGAGGTTGAGCTACTGGCCACGGTAGCTATCCAGGAAGTGGAACGCTGGATGCACTCCAAGTGCCTGCGTCTAGCCCACCACAAAACCGAGATGGTGCTTATCACCAACCTGAAATCACCCCAAACAGGTACCATTGCCGTTGGACCGTGCAACATCGTGTCTAAACGCGCAATTAAGTACCTAGGGGTGATGATTGACGACAGGCTCAGCTTCACGAGCCATGTCGAACACGTGTGCAAGAGAGCGGCAATGGCCACGGCCGCACTCACACGAATGATGCCGAACTCCTCGGCTATCCAAAGCAGCAAAAGGCGGATCATTGCAAGTGTGACCACTTCGATCTTGCGGTACGGAGCAGCGGCCTGGAGGCAGGCCCTGGGAGGAAGCTGTAACCTGCAGCGACTTAGCAGCGTTCAGCGGCTGATGAACCTGCGGGTTATCAGCGGATACCGGACCATGTCGTCCGAAGCCGCCTGTGTAGTAGCGGGTGTTATGCCCATCTCGGTTTTGCTAGAGGAGGATGTCTATTGCTACGACAACAGAGACACGCCCAACGTTCGAGATCTCGCCAATGAGGACTCGATGTCCAACTGGCAGCAGCTGTGGGACAGCTCAACGAGAGGAAGGTGGACCCATCGTCTGATCCCGCACATCGGGAGCTGGATCGGAAGAAGGCACGGTGAAGTGGACTTCTATATGACGCAATTCCTGACTGGTCATGGATGCTTCATGAAGTACCACTACCGGTTTGGACATGTGGCTTCGCCATATTGCCCAGATTGTGGTGACGTAGAGGAAACACCCGAACATGTGGTGTTTGTCTGTCCGAGGTTTGCGGCGGTACGTACTTCCATATTTGCCGCCTGCGGGCCTGACACGACAGCAGACAACGTTGTACAGAGGATGTGTGCGGATTCCAACACTTGGCACGCGGTCAGCGATGGGTTCACCCGGATCATGACTGCCCTGCAGAGGAGCTGGAACCAACGGCAGTCCGCGAACGGTGTAGGATGACTCCATCGGCGGGGAGCATCTGAGTAGTGTGCGTCCGATCCCTTGATCGAAGCTACAAAGATAAGGCATCATCTTCTGCGTAGCGGAGGTCAGGGGTGCGCCGCGAACGTGTGTAGGATACCCCAATGTCGGGGGGTATCCGAGTAGTTCCGCTTCCTAAGAGGGAAACTGCGGGGATAAGACTTTACCTTCCTCGTAGCGGATCTCGAAGGAAGAGGGTTAACCACTGTCGGGGGATACCCACGGGTAGAGAGGCTCTCGACGCCGGGCGAGCCTCTCGAGTCGGTGTAGGATGTCGTCACCGTCGGGAAACATCCGAGTCGTAGCGTTCCAAGTCCCGAATGTGTGCCGTGACAGGCGCGAGTCTAGGATAAGCTGCTCTCGATTTGGCACACAACGGGCAGGAAAATCCGCGGGCCAAAAATCCTAGGGTTGCCAACCAAGGGGGATATAGAAGACCGGACAACGGTCGGTGTAGACTGACCCCATCGACGGGGGGCTGTCGAGTAGAGTGCGTCCGACCCCACGGTTTGAAGTTACAAAGATAAGACAATACCTTCTGCGTAGCGGATGCCGTGGGTGCGCCGCGTTCGTGTGTAGGATGCTCCACCTTCGGGGAGTATCCGAGTAGAGCGGTTCTCAACGACAGAAGCTGCGGGGATAAGACTTGACCTTCTTCGCAGCGGAAATCGTTGGGAAAGGGTTATTCCACGTTCGGGGAATACCCACGGGTAGAGTGGCTCTCGACGCCGGGCGAGACATTCGAGTCGGTGTAGGATGACGTCTTCGTCGGGAATCATCCGAGTAGTTGCGTTAAGTCCCGCGCGTGTGCCGTGACAGGCGCGAGTCCAGGATAAGCTGCTCTCGATCTGGCACACGACGGGCAAGGTGGCAAACTTCGAACCCTGAAGATAAGAGGTCGGGCTTCGAGTCGTTAGAGGAGAGGTCAGGCCTCAAACCTTCAGGCGGAGAGGTTTGTGTGGTCAACCCCGAGTCTTTATGATAGGAGGTCGGGTCCCGAGTCGTAAGAGGAGGGATCTGGCCCCTTACCAACAAGAGGAGGGGTACAAGTGGTCACCTCGAGTCATTACGAGGAGAGGTCAGATTTCAAGTCGTTAGAGGAGAGATCGGGCCTTGAATCGTGCAGAGGAGAGGTAAACCTCGAGTCGATGCGAGGAGGGGTCGGATCTCAAGTCGTCAGAGGAGAGATCAGGCCTCAAGTCGCGAAGAGGAGAGGTTTTATGTGGGAATCTCGAGTCATTGCGAGGAGATGTCGGTTCTCAAGTCGTTAGAGGAGAGTTCAGGCGTCGAGTCGTAAGGATGAGAGGTTTTGCTGAAAGTGGTCTCGTTAATGAGTATTGCCTTTGAGCGCATTAGCGCGAATAGACCTCCCACTATTGAAGCATAGTGTACTAAACAGTTCGAGGTGGGAACCAGGTCTGCGGCCCCAGGTGGAGTTTAGGGAGTAGGGGGTATACACGGAGTATATCATGAGTCTGCCCATTGTACCCATGGACCCAGAGTAGCAAACTGTGGGGACGCGGTGGCTCGCCGTGCCTTGGAATACAATCCGTAAACCGGGATTTACCACCTGTGGTTACCAACTAAAAAAAAAAAAAAAATCCTGTACCATGCCTACGATTACGATTGCCTGTCACAAGATGGCCGATTCCGTGCATTGGTATAAGAACACACCTGAAGCTTTACCCGCCTTGGAGGAACGTCGCCGCACTGAAAATAATTTTCACTTAAAAGTGACCTCTAGAGTGAGTTTTAGTCATTTAGGAATTCCCTAAAAATCAGAACAATTCAAACGTTTTAGAAAAACGAGGACGGTCTTCAGCAAAAATCGAGACAAATCCTTAAAAATCAAGACACCTGGCACCTCCGCTTCCACAAACGAAATTCTCTCCTGTCGTTCGTATATACCCGAATAGAATTACAGAACCATGGTATCACATTCATTATCCAATGAATTTAATTGTGACCATGTACTTCATGGTTAAAAGTACATCCGAGCGTGAATAATTTAAGAAATTCAAACATTCCAAGTTTATCGTGTATGGATTATTTGACGTCTGCGGCACTGTTTTTTTTCCTCTACACATTTGTCGGTCGAGGTTGGTCGGTAGTTTTTCGAGAAATTCATTCGAAGTGTTCTGAAGTGGACCCAATGGTGAGTAAAAATCGAAATTACCAAGAGGCAAATGTTGATTGGTTTATTTTTATCATTTCTAGTAAAAAACCATCACACACTGCGAGTGAGTGGGTGCCTGGAGCGGCTACGGAAAGCCGGATTGTGAGAGACGGGTCCAGCGAATTAGTCCAAATCAATTAGTGTGAGTAAAGTGTTAAATTTTTTTTGAATAAATAAATTTAAACGACTTCAACCGCTTTAATTTCGTTAAAACTGAAAATGATGACAAAACAAGAAATAAATACAAAAACCCCACCATGAGCAAATATTTTTATTACAGCGGTTTAACAATGAAAATCATGGATTTTCATGGTTTTACCATGAAAAATTGGAAGCTGTTAAAACCATGAACTTTATATTTTTCGGATTCTCAATGTATGGAAAATCGCCATTTTTTTCATGGTCACGCTGCATAACAATACCCCTTTTTCATGGTTATTTTCGTCAAAACGATGAAATGTATGGTCAAAAACTATGAATTCGAATGTGCATTCACGGTATCTTGGACGATAATATTCATTGTGTAAACCATACAATATATGGTTTGTGAACATGGAATTCATAGTTTTTTCATGGTACAATCCTATTCGGGACTCAACAAAAAGCTTACCATGAGCTGAGTACGTTTTCACAGATCAGAGTATAGAGCAATCTCTGCGTACGAATCATAAGTGCAGGTGTTCTGATTTTTCACGATTTGTTCTGATTTTTTAGACCGTCTTGATTTTCCAAAAACTCTCGTATTGTCTTGATTCTTTTTAAATTGGTCTTTAAAATGTCCTGCTTTTCAAAAAAAATAAATCTCATTTATGATAGAATTTGAAGTTATGTTATGAGAAAATCGAAAAAATTAAAATGGTGCTTTTCGATATGAACTAATTTAAGGCGTCTTCAGTACCTGTATTTCGCCTTTATTTATGCAATCTATATGCTTCGTTTACCTCTTATCCATATAATACAGCTGAGAACTTTAAGCTTGCCTTTTCATTACCATGGTGCATTTCCTTACATTGAAGATAATTATGATATCGAATACTTATATGGTATCAATTGAAAGTGATATCTTTCAATCGTATGATGAATAATATTGGTTCTGTTTCACGCTTTGGCAGTGTGTCAGCGGTGGTTTCTGGTATAATCAGATCCCGGCAACGTTATACAATCCATGTGGAGCACCTCTCTCAGATTTAAGCTTTTTTCCTCAGATTCAAGCTTTTTTCTTCAGATTTGAGCTTTCATCTCCTATGCTCAAGGCAAAATAAGCTAAAATCTGAGGGAAAAAAGCTTAAAAACAGATCCCGGCAACGTTACACGATTTGTCTATGTATCGTGTGACCAACATCTTTCAAATATGTGCTCGTGAATCTCGTTTTTAAGCTTTTTTTTTCCTCAGATTTAACATTTTTTTGCCTTGAGAGCATAGGAGATGAAAGATTAAATCTGAGGAAAAAAGCTCAAATCTGTCAAAAAAGCTTAAATCTGAGAGATGTGCTCCATGCACACGGTTTGAATAACATTGCCAGGGTGTGCTTAAAAACGAGATTCACCAGCACTTATTTAAAAGATGTTGGTCACACGATACGTAGACAAATCCGATACCAGGGGCCTGGTATCGTGTGTCGTGTGACCAACATCTATTTGCTAAGTGTAAATGAATCTTGATTTTAAGCTCTTTTTTTCTTCAGATTTGAGATTTTTTGCCTTGAGAGCATTGGAGCTGAAAGCTCAAATCAGAGAAGCATAAAATCTGAGAAAAAAGCTTAAACCTGACAAAAAAAAAGAAGCTAAAATCTGAAAGATGTGCTCCACGCGGCTTGAGTGAATTGCAAGGGCCTGCCGCATATGAGCACCAAGTTTAGGGGACTGCAATGATATAGGATATGTCTGTGTTTTTGTGACCATATCTATTTGCTAAGTGTTAGTGAATCTCGATCTTAAGCTTTTTTTTCTCAGATTTAAGTTTTTTTTTTGCTAATCTGACAAAAAAGCTTAAATCTGAGGGATGTGCTCCACGCGGCTTGAGTAGAATTGCATGGGCCATCCCAGTAAACATGAATCGGCAGAGAGGTAACTCAAATCGCCAGAGCTAGCCGATGTCATCAAAAGGGGGCTAGAAATCGAGATTAGGGAACGTAAGTGGAGATGGAATGGACACATGCTGCGAAAAGATGAGAACGAGATTTACAGAGAGGCGCTCGACCCATGGTATCTAGAAGCAGTGATGTCACCAGTTTTTCAGAATTGTCTGGAAGCTTTGTCTGGAAAAGTGTGGAAAAGTCTGGATGGCGAACTTGAATGTGGCATTCCTTACTCTTCAATTACTAATTCGCATCATTTCCTGCCATTTTGCAACGAGAATTTTTAGTTTTTACTATTTTGTCAGAAAATTCATGTCGAAACTCAAAAGTCTGGAAATGTCTGGAAGAAATGACAAAAGTCTGGGAGTCTGGAAACCTAAAAAAATGTCTGGCAAAAGTACAAAAAATCTGGAAGATCCAGAAAAAATCTGGAAGGTTGACATCACTGTCCAGAAGGACGGAAACTCGTGGCGGCGAAGCCTAGCCGCCGAAATACGAGCTGTCGACGAGAGCCTTGCTTGACTGGGGCCAAGTGAAGACGTTGGCTCCGGATCGTCAACAGTGGAGGTCTTTTATCACGGCCCAAACAGCAAAAAATATTTCCTGTAAAATTACACAAATGTCCTGTAACAAAAAGAAACAAGAAATTTATCATAATTTTACAGGTCGAAAACATGATTACGTGACATTCAAGTTTCAGTGTGAAACTCTTTTACAGGACATTTGCTGTAATAATCAATCAATCTTCGTTAACTTTCAAGGAAAACAAAAAAAGGTAAAATTTACCGAGAAGCGAAGTGATTTTTTTCCACCCCTTTCCGAGGTAAATTTTAGCTTTTTTTTCATTCTCCTAGCAAAAAGGTAAATTTTACCATTTTCGCATTCACCTAGAAACATGGTAAATAATACCGTTTTCCTATTCACTGATTTAAAAGGTAAATGTTAGTTGGTTTTCAATAAATAAAAACAAAATTCATTCAAAAATTGATATTTATTTAAAAAAAGGGACTTTTACCTAAAATTAATTTTTGTAATTAATCACCGTGTTTAAAATATTTTTTAAGGCAAGTCCTTTCTTTACCAGGCTCGTGGCAATTCGGCATTAGCGTTCTTCAGAGCCACATTGGCCGCTGAATCCTCCTGCAGGTCCGTCCGGTCCGGTCAGATCCGGCTTTTCTGGAATGATATCTGGAGGATGACGTGGAATAGACCTCGAAGCGCTGTGGGTCGATCTGAAACAAAAGCAAAGTATTATGACGAGAACCAGCACAACTAAATGATATCTAAGAAAACACTTACCATTCTATTCCGATTTTCACATTTTGGGCACGAAGCAAAACGTCCTTCCAGAACGGCAAAACAGCTTAACCTCAATAAACAGATTCGGCAAATAGTTACTTTATTTAGATGAATTAATGTACCGTTTTGTTTAGCTCAATCCAGGTCAACTTCACCTCGTACGAGGTAAGTTTTACCTTATTGGGATTTACCTTTTCGATGAATTATACTTTTTCATTCAGCTCAATTCAGGTGAACTTCACCTCTCTACGAGGTAAGTGTAGGGATTAGGATTGGAGAGAAAATAGGATAAGAATTCAGTATTAATTAACTTGTATAAAAACGAGTAAGTCAAATCGATCGTGTAGTTATTGCGATTTATGAACGCGCTCCACTGAGCTACTGAGTGAGCGTGCTTGATTGAGGTGAGAGAATCGAGCGTTTAATTACGTTAGTATTGGTGAAATCGAGAGCCGGTTGGAATTCTACGTGAGGGTTAACGTTGAAAGAACAGTCAGTTGAGAAAATATGTTTGACAAGAGAACACGCGTCGTTTTAATCGCGGTCTTTTATAACGAATAATTCATCGTCCGGTCACTACAGTAAGATTTACCTTTTTTGTATTCACCTTTTTTCTCGGTGAATTGTACCTTTTTTTCAACCTCAATTCAGGTGTGAATTGAAATACCTCGCTGTGAGGTGAAATTCACATCGCTAAGGTAGAACTTACCTTTTTGGCTTTCACGAGCGTTCACCTTGCTATCGCGGTAAATTTACCTTTTTATTATTTTCGGTGTAAGTAAGTAAGTAAGACAACATTATTATAATTTCATGAAGTTCGTCTTCTGGCCGTAGCCGAGGATAAATACCTTTGCAAAGGAACTTTCTTTCGGCAGGATTCTATAACAATTGTTTTTAATAACATGATTTATATTTTTTTCCTTTTTTTCGCAAAATTTTACAATACGTCATTGTATTTTCCCTTTTATTCGCTCTCCTGTTTCCCGTTGATGCAAATGTTTTGATTCTATTGTAAAAAGAAAGTATGTACCTCATCTACGTTCATTTTGGTTTGCAGTATGCATTTTTATTGTATTTTTGTTCATAAATATTTCACAATTTTGCCAGTTTTTTTTTCTTGTTTCATCCACTGGATCGAGGCAATCCTTAGCGTAGAAGTTAGATGCTCGTTTCGATTTGTTTAATACTTTCGTTTCGCAGGCTGGATTGATTTTCTGCTTTCGTACATTTATGTTTGGTTTGAGATATTCCAGTATCTTTATTTATTTTCTTTAGAGATTGTGTGATTCGTTTTCAGAAGTTTGTTTAGCTATCCCTTTTATGCCTTAATAACTTTAATTCGTTTCTTTATTGTTTATCTACGTTTATTATTGTATTTGTACAGAGCGCGATTCAGTTTAGCATGATACAAATTTGTCTATTTTACAAAATTAAAACGAACGTGCACTGATAAATGCATACGAAAGATTAAATAGTAAATTTATTTCTGCGGAATGAGGTTTGCCGTATCGGAACTTTGTTGTGTATAAAAAAGTAACGAGCATTTTTTTTTTTATCTAAATGTTGTTAGTTTGTATTCGATAGTTGGTTCCACTTGACATAAATTTATTAGGACATGTGTGTTTCTAATTGTAAAAATAACATGAACATAAATACTGGTAATTAGCTGCTTTCAACAAGTATTTGTGCATATCTTGAAGATGAATTGATTGTTTTGAAGGTTCAACATTGATCACAAGTCTTTGTCAGTGGTTTTTTAATGTACCGCCTCTAGAGAATTGGGAATTATTTGAATTTAATCAACTACGCGAAGTTGTTTATACTTTTTTTAAACTCAAATGTATTAACGACAGCGCGAAGTTTGTCAAGTTCGCATTTTAATGGGGAAAGCCAACACTGACTTGATTGAAGGAATTTTCACGTTTACTTAAACATATGTAGCTTTTCGATTGACAAAGGACAACTTTCAATAATGAAATACATTATCATCAAGCAATTTGTGTCTATATATTTTTTTTTTTCAAATTGTTTACATCGGAACACTTTGACACGTCGAAAATCGTTCTAAAATCACATGTATTTCGAAGACTTTTAGCTTTAACCTAGATTATAGAATAGAAATGATTTCGTTTGAGTTCTGATATGAATTTGTTTATTTTTTGTTGTTTGTTATAATTGTTAAATGCTGATCACTATTATGTTTTATATCTGTTGCCTTTGTTGTGTTGTCATTGTCTTTGTTCTGTTGTATCTTAGAGTTTATGTTTTGTTAGTAGTTTTGTTTTCGATTTTCTGATTCGTTACTCAGATTTCGTTTGCTTAAACTATATTTGTGAGTAATTATTGGTTAATGCTTAGGCATTATTGCATTCGAAATCATACCAAGTCATGTGCAACGTATTTGAACAGAAGAAAAAATGATTTAAGGATTTTTTTTTATGTTTTAAAAATATAAATCACTTCTGAGTGCAAAATCTACTTCTTTGGAGTGGGAATTCTATATTTACAGCGGAAATTGGTACATTCCTTTAAACAAATCTAAAAACTAAGTTGAAACATGTTCTCGATGGCTGTTTATTTAAGTATGTCTCTTGAGGAATGTGAAGGAATTTAGCAGACGAATGGGGGTTTTAGCGTTCAGTTCATACCATTCTGTGATAAGTTTTGAATGTTTAACTTATTTAAAATTTACGTTCACTCAACATACGCATATCTATTTTCCAAACAAGAAAAGTTCTGTAAAAAAAAATCTCAAAATCTCAAATCAAAAACCACAAACATAACTGCGAGCAATATGTGTCTAGGGAACGATGATTTGACATGAGACAGTAAAATGACCGAATACCGAATATTGAATCGGCTTTGGCCTTTCAACAGTTGATTTAGTTGCCGAAAACAAAGCATGGGGAATTAACTGCGATGCCATTTTTTTTTCTTTTGTGACAAGTTATGCACTGAAATCACTTGAAAAGTTTCTTATTACAAGATTCATAAGATGTCCAGACTTATCTTACAAATCCTGAAAATTGAGGAAACTTCGTGAAGAAAATTTTGTTGACTCAGGAAGGAGGAATTAATTTTCGGAGCTTCAACGTTTTGAAAACTTAAATGCAAAGGAACATTACTTCCAGAAATACTTCCAGACTCATCTTTAATGATTTTTGCTCACGTAAGAACTTTTACGTTTGTTAGGCCGATGACATAGTGAGTGCGATGCGATACGAACCGGCGAATGCGATTCAATGCGGCGAAACACATTTGAAGAAAATCGCTTAAACCTGACATACTCAACGCGGCGAAGCAGATGTCAATTTTTTCCGCCGCTCGAGTTCGCATTGGACGCGTTCGCCAATTCGCATCACATCGCTCTCACTATGTCATCGGCCTTATGTGTCTACTTTCATACAGCTTCGTAATCTGACGAGTTTCAGGAAAATGAGAATAGTTTAACCACAGAGAACAGACGTACAAGCTCGAACAAAAAATCGTCAAAAAAGTGTGTAAAATTTCAAATGCTATCATCCAAAAAATACGTTAGAAATTGACTACAAACAGTGCCATCTATTGCGCCGTTCAAAAGTTACAAATCAACTTTAAAGTGTCCTGTTTTCAAAAAGGCGTAATCGTATATGAACTCACAAAAAAAATGAATCCAATGTCTCAGTAAAATGGACGGCTTTAATGTATTGCTAAATAAATGAAATCAGAGTTACTTTTAACTGGGCGAAATTTCACTTTCTTTATTTTTGCACTACTATGACAGTTAAGATAACTAACAGCTTCGGTTTAAGTTTTCGCACTTCTTGAACAGGAATTTATGTAAGAAAATGCATTCCCTATGTCCAGTCAAATACAACAACATTCTTGACGATCAGTCTTACCCAGCAGTATTGATTCTAGGCATTTCAAAGCGGGTTACTTTCACATATCACTTTAGCATCCAGCTGTTTAAAACTATGTACAAATTTGAAGGAAAAAGATAATATCATACTTTTATGATTTTTTTTTTCATGCAACATGGTGAACGTTCGTTCATCAAGTTTCGAACGAAACTTCAACAGCGATTTTCTTGAAGCATGCTAAGCAGCACATACGACCTATAGAAAACTGACTGAAACTTAGTCAGCTTTGTTTTGACAGTTCTCTTTGGTGTGTTTGGAGACATCTGGTGGCCCAGCCAAAAGACAAAAATTGGTTCAGAAAGGATGTTGGGATTTTTACACAACTTTCGTGGGCTAGCTTGTATGTCTGTTCTCTGTGGTTTAACCCTCATCCGCCCTGAAATTTTTACTCGTTACAGTCCCTGATGGAGTGTCATGACTAAAACCACAGCTAAAACCAATATATCTCTCTTGTTTCGCATCCGATTTTTACGAAATGTATTGTTTTGAAAATCTCGTAATGTAACTCAAAAATATTTCTCATTCAATATTCACCTACAACACTTCAATTTCCCGTTATTCATCGTCTAAGAAAAAAATCCGAAATTCAAATTCACTTAGTGTCCAAAAAAAGCTGAAGCACTTTTAAAAAATTATCTGGTGTGACTTAAACAATTTTGAAGATTCATTCATTGAAAAGTATACGGTTTTTACTCCCCTTTTCTACATTTTTTGTGGTAATGATTTTTAAAAACATCAGAAAAATATATCCTTATGTGCAACGTAAAGCTTTTAACTTCAGCTTTTATGGACACTGAGTGAAATTTTTTAAGCATTCCGTAGCTGATCTACAGTCTTTTGTAAGAAGCATGTTTTTTTTATTTCTTTTCTTAGACTTTGAATAACGAAAAACTGGAATGTTGTAGGTGAATAATGTCTGAGAAACATATTTAAGTTTCGTAAGGAGGTTAGTAAAAAATATTTTTTATAAAAAATGGTTGAGAAACAAAAGAGACATAGCGGTTTTTACCAAAGATTGTCAAATTGACACTCAAGGTCTGACTAGGGATTTTTTTTCCTGGGCTTCCAGGGTGCGTCCAATAAAAAAAGCAATTATGAAAATTTAAAGATTTCAAGAATTTATTGAGAATCCCAGGAGAAATTGTGTTATTTGGATGCACTCGAATAAAATTACAAGCCACCAGACTTCCAATAGTGTCATATTGACACTAAGAGCGGATTAGGGTTGATTCTCTCCCTGTTAAACAACTAGAGAGCGTTATTTATTTTTTCTCTATGAAAAAATTGCTTTCTGTACTTTCGCCTTACTACCCATTTTTCATCACATTCGCAAAAATCAGGCAAAATCAGGCATATTTTCAAAAATTAGGCAAATTCAACGGCTTATCAGGTTGTCAGGCAGGGCCTCGAAAGTTCAGGCAATTCCTGAAAAATCAGGCATATTGGCATCTCTGGTTGTGCGGCATTCTGGATTTAGACCTCAATAGGGTCTAGACCCGGGACTCCACATCGACCACTTTTGGCACAAAAATATGCCCGTGAATACTGTTTATCGGATCCTGACATCTCGGAACTTCATGCAGAAGACGATAGTGGCCGTCCGGCAAAGATTATAGCGAAGTAGAAGAAGGAATTTTCGAATAAAACTTCAACAATAACGTCTACTGTACAAGTTAGAATAAGTCTAGCCGAAAATGACATTGGACAATGAAGAATCATTGCGGGATGTTAGGCTTTTTCAGAGATTCTTCATTAGATATTCTTCAGGATTTTTACCGAACGAACACTATTAATCTTGCGCTCAACGCTACGGGATGCAAAGAACCGGTAAATAAACAATGTATACAAGCACATTTTCGTCCTGCATATAGGTCGTTTTCTCCATTTTTTCTTGACTTTCAAGCGTTTCGTATAACCGTTCTAACTTATATTCGTTGTTCGTCACCATCTTTGATAAAATCGACAGCACCCGAGTACCCGAGTAAAATGGAACAAATGATTCGTTTCAAGGGAGTCCAGAGAGCAATTCTCTCTATGAGGAAAACAAATACGCTCTTTACTTTTTTACAGAAGGCATTGGAACTAGTATCAATTTTTGTAAACCCCTTCAAGGCAGCAGGTCTCAATATCAATGTCGGAAAGACCAAGTCGATGGAAATCAACACAGTAAATCCTTCCAATTTCGTGGTAGCTGGGCAACAGATTGAGAAAGTGGAGTGCTTCCAGTATCTTGGTAGCCAGATACGCCTGATGGTGGTACCAAGAAGGACATCGTAACCCGGATCAGAAAGGCCCGATTTGCGTTTGCGAGTTTCCGGAACATCTGGCGATCACGCCAGTTCTCTCTACAAACGAAAATCCGAATCTCCGATTGGATCTCAAATGAGGAACTACATCGCCGAAGTCATCAAAGGGCGCTAGAAATCGAGATTCGGGAACGCAAGTGGAGATGAATTTCGCACGCGCTGCGAAGAGATGAGAACGAAATTAGCAAGGACCCAGTAAGCGCGTCCTCTCAGAAATCGACAGAGCATGCAAAAAATTGAGAGTTGAGTCACCGAACTTAGAATAAAACGGTTAACTTCGGCGACACTCCAAGAACGCAAATATTTTCATTCGGTTTGTCCTGCCGAGATACCTAGAGGCAACAAATACGAATGCGTACATGCGAAATCAGTTTGAATCGTACACTCGCACGGTGTGGTCGCATTTTGTCCCCGTGTCCCGTGTGGGCTTTCAATCGTAGCTGTCGACTTCTCAGGCAGGCGAACACGCGTCTCGGAGGGAAACATACAAACACGATTCGGATTGTGTTCGTGTGTTTCTCTGGAGGGCGTGTCTTAGCTTAATTCGTGGCACTCACCCAAGGCACGCGTATGGTGTGTTCCTCTCTAACGATGTGATGATGCAAAATCGCCAGAGAGATCGTTACGATCCCTCTGGCGATTTGAGTTACCTCTCTGCCGATTCAAATTTACCGGGAGGCCCAGAAACTCGTGGCACGCGAAGCCTAGCCGCCGAAACCCTAACTGTCGACGAGAATCTTGACTGCAACCAAGTGAAAACGCTGGCTCCGGATCGTCAACAGTGGAGAGTTACCACAGCCCTATGCACTGGGGAATCGACGCTGGAACATTAAGTAAGTAAGTTAGTAAACTCCTTTTAGTATACGTACGTGAGTAAACGTATTTGTGAAAAAAAAACCATCTATTACTCCATTCGTCATGTTGGTTTCTTACTCGTTAGATTCTTACTCGTTTATCCCATTCTTACTTTTGATCTCTATGCATAACAAAATCATACCTTGGAATGCTCGGGTTTGTTCGCAGGATGTAATAAATCTTCCATTTGAATTAATTTCTTATCGCTAATTATTTTCTATTTAAATATATATATGAATCACAGAGACATAAATAATACAGTTTTAGAGCCTTGTTCTCGCTTAGTTGTAACTATTTTCTTGAACTATTTGGTTTTTACTTGCAAATACATAACTTTCGCCGATCGTCCGAATTGATTACTAACTGCTTGAGTTAATGTCACAGATAAAAAGTCTCGTATGTTTAAAGGGGTTTTAAACACATGCTCCGACAAGAGCTGCCGTTTTTTGCTTGGATAGTCACAGGCAGCTTCCACAAAGCCCGGTATGATATTGATTGGTTCGGGTTATGCGACGATACAGTATGCGAACTAGATTGTCCAAACTTGTACCTTCTCAGCGACCACACACCAGGACGCTCGTTCATAGTAGGACGATACTATGTGTAGACTGGTCACGTGGTGGTTGATCAGGGCATCCAATTCACCTTCGCGGAACACGTGATAGTACCGATGATGGGTTGCCGATCCTCCAACCGATGGACTGTCCAGGGAGGCAGAACTTGTCGAATGGGCCCAGGAATCGACGCTGGTGTGAGACTCGATTGACGATTTGTTAGTGTTGGGTAGCTTTTTACTACTATCAGTTTCGTTGGTTGATGTTGTTGTTGTTAAACATGTGGCACCAGACTGTTGCGTTGTTGTGTTGCTGCTGTTGCAGTGACTGTTTGTGGTTGCACTGCTATTGGTAGAAACGCACTCCATTCGACTGTGATGCTGTGTGAATGCCGCCCCACTCGGTGCGCTTAGCTGACTTGAATTCAGATTGATCGTTTTCAGGGGTAAACTATGCCTACAGTTAGTTTTATGCCTATCATTCGTACTATTATTGTTACTGTTACTACTCCCTAAAAATTCTAAATCGATGTTTTGAAGATGCTCCTCTGTGCTATCTTCTTCCTGTATCAGTAAAGCTGTATCGTTCGTCAACTCTGCATCATCTTCGTCCAGTTCCGGAATGATGACAAATTCATCATTCTTATTGAGATTCAGCTTGTTTCCACGCAGCCCGTGATAGTTGTCAAAGTCATCGTGTTCCATTTCGCAGGATTCGTTTAGGGCCTCTTCGTCATCGGATTCCTCCTGGATAATGGGCGTCATCGATGATCCGTAGCTGGGGCCCAACGAGTCGTTGCTTCCACACAATCCGGTCGAACCAATATGGCTCAAATTGGCCAACATTAATCGCCTCTCCCTGAGCTCCGCCCGAAGTTGATTTAAATCCCTCAAATCACCATTTAACTTTTTCAAATACGGATCGGTGATAGGATGCGCATCTGATAGGGTGTAAGACTTTTTCTTGAATCGACTATCGCTAAATACTTCATCATCGTCGTCGAAACTGCTTTCGTTTCCTTGCTTCTCGCTTTCCAGCTCCTTCAAAAGTTGCGCACTAAGCTGTTCGGCAAAGTCGACTAGATGCTGCCGACAGGATGTATTTTCTTCTTCCGCTGATTCTAAGCTCTCCGCTGGGTCAACCACACCGTTTGTCAGTTTTGGTTTGGTTTCACTTTCACGAAGCACGAGCTCTACGGCATTTTCCAGCTTATGCGCAACATCAGCAGCAGCTTCAACTAGAGGAGGAATTCCCGGCGTACTGATGGTGGTCGCCACCGGTTGTATAGACTGTGCTTGTGAAGACGAATCTGTCGTTGTAGTCGAGGCACAGCTAGAGACAGGGACCGTTGGTTGAGGCGAAACCGAGGGTCGCAAGGCGCTTATGACACTGTCGATCGAATCAGGAGATGAGGGCTCACTAGAATCACTATCTAAGTCATCGGTTTCCGGATTGAACAGTTCTAAGCCTAATAGTTTTGGCACTACAGGAGCAGATGTGCTGGTGGAAGAAGTCTGCCGACGAACTATGGGATAATTTGAAGATTTCTTGAATTTGGGTATTGGAGGCAGATCCTTAATTTGTTGCCGCGTGATCTTCGCAACCACGGACGCAGACTTCGTCTGTGGTGTCTGTTGTTTCGCTGTTGCGGCTTGACTGTTACCGCTGTTTGTGCTCGATACATTACTGATCGTTGAATCTACGCTAGTTTTGCTGCTGGAAACAGCTGTTGTTGGTGAATTCGAACAAGCTAAAGCATTTGAAGGCGGGGATTTGAGAGTTTTAACGGTTTTGTTACTTGATGTGTTATGTACAGATGACGATGAGGATGGTGAAATATCTTCTAGTTTATGCAGTAAAGACGCATCTTCGAAGGTAAACTGGCTGAGCTCACTGCCGCTACTGCTTCCATTGGTAGCGCCTAGTTTTGTGCGAGGAGGGGCAGGTGAATGGGCAGGCGTTGGACAGGGCATTATCAGTGGCGAAGTGGGGCCGGAAGGCATTCGTGACGTCCCGGGTCCGAAACTGTCTCCAGCGGATCCGTTGTTACTTTGCTGTTGGTTTTGCTGCTGGTCCGGTTTTGGAATGTAGATCACAGAGGCGAAGCTGTCTTCGGACTCGATGCTGGTATCACTTTGCAGACTGCTGTCCTTGGAAGAGTCTGTAGAAGTCCACGGGGTCACAGGGTAAAGGAAGAAAGAGAAAAACATTCATCAGTAACATGTAGCACTTGTCTATCGGAAGCGTTTTGTGGTTCTCAAAAAGCAAAGCTACTAACATTCATATATATCATAGGGAGAAATTTTAGAAAGATCAGCTTGCACGGTCACAGATAGCTAAATATATTGGTACTAAAGCGTAATTAGCGGACACTTGGATAAGGTACATATTGAAAGCTGTCGGTCGCGGAACAAAAGCAACTTGTTGTTTGTTTATTTGTTTTTTTTTAATTGATTAATTAAATTGTATGTTCAATCAAAGTGATTTGTCTGCTGAATATTGTGAGACTACCAAGACATTTGTCCACTAAACAGACAATAAATCCGAGCACACGTGCAACAGACGGCATGACAAGGTTCAACAATCTACTCACTAAATACAATTTCGAAAAGTTGATTGCATTGGATAACAACCTATGACATGATACACCTACTATTAATTTGCTTTACTCGTACGCTTGCTTCTAGTGTTTTACTTTTTATTATTGTTGTTTTGAATGCAAGGGATCGTTGATTAAATATATGTACATTTGTACAATTCATGTGTGCTTTTGTGCGGTCTGTTGGGCATTAATGTGTTTGTACAGATGTTAGATTTAACAAGTAAAAAGTAGAATATTTAATTCCGCGAACATTTCCCATAACAGTGATTGAAATGTTTGGGTAACTACACTACATTGATTTTAACAGATTTTTCTCGCGCGTATTTCTATAGGATATGACTACCAACACGTCATTGCAATGTTGTCTTACAAGACAACATTTATATCTAAATATATCACCAAACATACAGTACCGTTCATAATTGTATAGAAATTGGAAGCAAGCGCACTGTCACTTCGACTTTGAACTTCCATAACTATTTACTCTGATGATATTTTTTGATCAATTTTTTTGCGTTCGATAGATCAACTGTCACACTATTATAACTCAAAATTTGAGCTTTCTGGAGTTTCTGTGGCCTGAGAAACAATAATTCTACGAAAATCGGACTTTTTGGACTTTTCTCATTCAAATCTCATTATCTCCGAAACTACGCTACATTTTTTTATTGAAATTTTGCAGAGTGATTGTTGAAATATAAAGCTATCATGTCTGAAATTTTCGAAAAGTTCTATCGATAAGATCAAAAGTTACGCGAGGTGCAATATTTCAGGCATGAACCTTGAAATGCGATTTCTATAGAATTTTGGACGAATGTTTCCATAGGAAAATCAAATTCTCTGTTTAACAACCAGTAAATCTATTTCAACCGAAAAATCACAACAATATCGCGAGATTATGATTTCAAAACACAAATGGATCATTTATTCCATTTCCATTCCATTCCATTTCAAATTTCAACAATCACTGTGCAAAATTTCAATAAAAAATGTAGCGTAGTTTCAGAGATATTGCAGTTTGAATGAGAAATGTCCAAAAAGTCCAATTTTCGTAGAATTACTGTTTCTCAGGCCACACAAACCCAAAAAGCTCAAATTTTGAGTTATAATAGTGTGATAGTTGATCTAAAAATATTATCAGAGTAAAATGTTATGGAAGTTCAAAGTCGAAGTTGTCGTGATTTTACGAATCTCAATTCAGAGATTCACTTAAACACGTCTGTCGCTCGCAAGAATAGATCAATGACTGACTTTGTTTTGTTTGTTTGTCAAGTGCTGCCAGAATAGCAAATGTTCTCATAGAAATTTATTTTATTTTATTCATCTACAGTGTTGCCCAATACAACTATTGTAGAGAACGGAACTTTCGGATCGCAAATCACTTGCTTTGTCACCAAATTCAACTATACTCTTTAACTTTTATTTCGCCGCCACGGGACACACAACCGGTCGTGAACACGCACGTTTTCTAATTCCCCGTTTTCTGCCAATCCCTAAGATATCGCAAGGTCGTATATCTTATTGCGAGGGGCGCGCCACTACATCCCACTTAACCTTTCTTGATGAAGTGTGTCACGTAATCATCAAACCACGAAGGCTCCTTGCGTTTCCGTCCTTTCGACGGCCCAGCTTGTTCCGAATCCTGTTGTGTATCTGCCACTCGATGATCGACAGTGCCCGACGAGTACGTACTACACTGTGGTAGTTCTAGAGGGTCCCGTTCATTTTGACTGTCTCTTTCGTTTACTACTTCGGTGGTATCCATCAACTTCTTCAGATGAGCCGCATTCCTACGAAATTTTCTACCGGTTTCCACGGACTCAATGCTTGTGTCTGCTCCGACTTTGCTTTTTACTACAAAGGGTTCGTTGACATATTCAGTACTTAATTTGTTGTCCTTTTTCGCACGTTTCATAAGAACTAGATCCCCCTCTTTTATGCCACTTTCTTGAGCACCTCTTCTGTTGTCACTATACTGCTTACCCTTTTCCTTGTTGACTCTGTCGAAATCACGCATGGCTTCATCTTCTACAGTCGAAGTAGAGATTTGCGGAAGCTTGGTCCGTATTCTGTGCCCGAACATTAACTCTGCCGGAGATCGACCCGTTGTGGTATGCGTAGAAGATCGATATGTTAAAAGAAACTTTTGCAACTCATTTCGCCAGTCTTGCCCTAACTCTTGAGCTATTTTTAATCTTTTCAGGATTGTACGGTTCTGCCGTTCGACTTCCCCGTTCATTTGGGGCCAATATGGAATGGTATTGACTAATTTTATACCGTAATTAGAACAGAACCGTGCAAATTCTTCGCAGTCTTTAGATAGTTGAGGGGCATTATCTGCTGTCA